>NW_028319182.1:950000-1034028 GCF_062004578.1 Staurois parvus | reverse complement strand
CTGGTACTGAAGAGAATTCATGGTACCTTGCACACGCTGAAGCTTCCCTGTACCTGCAGAAGCAAAACAGCCCCAAAGCATGATTGACCCTCCACCATGCTTCACAGTAGGCAAGGTGTTCTTTTCATCATAGGCCTTGTTCTTCCTCCTCCAAACATAGCGTTGATCCATGGGCCCAAACAGTTCTAATTTTGTTTCATCAGTCCACAGAACACTATCCCACAACTTTTGTGGTTTGTCCACATGGCTTTTGGCATACTGCAGTCGACTCTTCTTATTCTTTGGAGACAGCAAGGGGGTACGCCTGGGAGTTCTGGCACGGAGGCCTTCATTACGCAGTGTGCGTCTTATTGTCTGGGCTGAAACTTCTGTACCCACATCTGACAAATCTTTTCTCAGTTCCTCAGCAGTCACACGGGGACTTCTCTCCACTCTACGCTTCAGGTAGCGCACAGCAGTCAAAGTCAGCATCTTCTTTCTGCCACGACCAGGTAGCGTTTCAACAGTGCCCTTTGCCTTGAATTTGCGAATGATGCTTCCTAAGGTGTCTCTTGGTATGTTTAACATCTTTGCAATCTTCTTATAGCCATTGCCCTTCCTGTGAAGAGAAATCACCTCTTCTCTTGTCTTCCTGGACCATTCTCTTGCCTTCACCATGTTTGTAACCACACCAGTAAATGTCTAGAAGGAGCTGAGTATCACAGTCATTTTAAAGCTGCCTAATTGGTGCTTATTATGCTTGATTGCTGCTCGGTGACATCCACAGGTGTTTTCAATACCTGATGGAAAGCACCTGTATGAACCTCTGTTCTTCAGAGTGGTAGTCTTTAAGGGGTTGAATAATTGTGGCAATGAAGAAACCACATAAGAACCATTTACTACTGTATTACATAAACAATTGATGTCATTTTAGTTGCATTTGGGTAGTTACAACGTCCTTGTAGGATTTGATTCTGAATACAATTCCAAATGTACACTATAGTCCCTAAACCCCTTTACAGCATTGGGGGTTGAATAATTTTGGACACAACTGTAGGTGTGTAAATCAGGGCAGGCTGGTAGGGGCCCCAGTGCATTACTTTACCCAGGGGCCCATATTGCTATCCCAATGTCCCTGATTTGGCCCCTTTAAAGTCCCAGGCTTTGGAAAGCTTTTTGGTATTCGTTGGAATTTGGAGAGATGATGGCTCCTTCCTGAACAATACATCCGTTTCTACTCCTGTCCCCGCCAGCACTAGGACAATACTGACACCATCCAGGAACATGCGAGGGCGTGCAGGGAGATGAGGGGGTGCAGGGAGATGAGGGGGTGCAGGGAGATCCGCCAAGTGAAGTGAACACTGTCTAGGGCAGTGTTTCTCAACTCCAGTCCTCATGGACCCCAACAGGTCATGTTTTCAGGATTTCCATTATTTTGCACAGGTGATTTGATCAGTTTCACTGCCTTAGTAGTTACCACAGCTGTTTCATCTGAGGGAAATCCTGAAAACATGACCTGTTGGGGGTCCATGAGGACTGGAGTTGAGAAACACTGGTCTAGGGTGACCAAGGATGGTGACTCAGACCTGAGAACTTTTCACTTACATCCGGAGTCAGTGAAAAGTTCAGAACAAACCCCAGAGGGATTTGGCCTGCGGGGCAGCTAATTGCAGAAAATGAACACCAGAAGGAAATTAAAGACGAGCAGCAGGTTCACCGCACTCCTGGAATCAGTTTAAATGCCACATTTTTACGTTCCTCTATAGCATGCCTCCCCCCCCCCTTTACAGCGTGTTTTTTTTCTGTATTATTCTTTAGCACACTGCCATTTTGGATTTAATAAAAGAGAATAACAATGCAAGAACTGACCATCTCTGTACAAACATGGCCAATTTTCCCGTCATCTTGAAGGCTTCTGCTGTTTGTACAGAGGGCACCTCATGCGAGGTACATAGGTACACCTGCTGAGTGGCAAAGTGTTTCTGGAAATTATTTTCAAATGATGGCAGCCGAGGTGGTGTATTTGTGTGTATGCCTCTGTAATTTCGTCTAAGTGTTCATTGCTGAAGGATATATACAGAGTTTATAAGCAGGTGAAGCGAACAGTAAAATAAGAAGTTGTATTACTCTCTATATAAATGAAATAATTATTCCATTACATCGTCTATTGATTGGCCACCTGCTGGTGTTTGGCAACAACCATCATCGTTGACTGCTTGTGGATCACATGTCTGCTGGGTCGTCTTTTTTGCTCCTCCTCTTGCTAGTTGTCCATTTGTTTGGTGGTTGGTTTTCTACCTGTTGGTTCCTCACCTGCTGAGCCATCTCTTGGCAAACCTACTGCTGCAGATTAGCACCAAAGTGGTTCAAACTGGCTGCCCAGTGTACCCTGAAACCGAACCCCCTATAATATACAGCTCTTCCAGTGAAACTGTTGGTAGTTCATTGCTGAACCTTCCTGACCTGTTTCCAGAGTATTCCTTGTTAATCCTGTCCTTGCCTCGCTCCTCTTCTTGTTTCCTATGACTGGCTCTGACTCCAGGTCCATGTATGATATCTACTGTGTCTATCTTTACCTAGTGTCCAACCCTCTCTTCTTTTGTCTTGTCCTAGTTTTGCTTGGTCCTAGCCTTGTCTCCTGAACCCTCTTCTAGCTTTGGCTAGAAATCTCAGGTCTTCCTGGATCTCTTTTGTCCTGTCCTAGTTTTGCTTGGTACTAGTCTTGTCTCCTGAACCTTCTTTTATCTTTGTCTTCAATTCTCAGGTATTCCTAGATCTCCTTTGTTCTGTCCTAGTTTTTCTTGGCCCTAGCCTTGTCTTCTGAACACTCTTCTAGCTTTGTCTGGAATTCACAGGTCTTCCTGGATCTCTTTTGTCCTGTCCTAGTTTTGCTTGGCCCTAGCTTTGTCTCCTAAACCCTATTCTAGCTTTGTCTTGAATTCTCCAGTCTTCCTGGATCTCCTTTGTTCTGTCCTAGTTTATCGTGTTCATAGCCCTGTCTCCTGAACAGTCTTCTAGCTTTGTCTGGAATTCTTAGATCTTCCTGGATCTCTTTTGTCCTGTTCTAGTTTTGCTTGATCCTAGCCTTGCTTCCTGAACCCTCTTTTTAGCTTTTTCTGGAATTCTCAGGTCTTCCTGGATCTCCTTTGTCCTGTCCCAGTTTTGCTTGGCCCTAGCCTTGTCTCCTAAACCTTCTTCTAGCTTTGTTTTGAATTCTCAGGTCTTCCTGGATCTCCTTTGTCCTGTGACAGTTTTCCTTGGTCCTAGCCTTGTCTCCTGGACTCTCTTCTAGCTTTGTCTAGAATTCTCAGGTCTTCCTGGATCTCTTTTGTCCTGTCTTAGTTTTGCTTGGTCCTAGCCTTTTATCCTGAACCTTCTTCTAGCTTTGTCTTAAATTCTTCGGTCTTATTGGATCTCCTTTGTTCTGTCCTAGTTTACCTTGGTCCTAGCCTTGTCTCCGGAACCCTTTTCTAGCTTTGTCTTGAATTCTTCGGTCTTCCTGGATCTCATTTATCCTATCCTAGTTTTGCTTGGTCCTAGCTTAGTCTCCTAAACCACCTTCTAGCTTTGTCTTGAATTCTCCAGTCTTCCTGGATCTCCTTTGTCTAGTCTTAGTTTCTTTTCATCCTAGTCTTGTCTCCTGAACCTTTTTCTAGCTTTACCTGGAATTCTCAGGTCTTCCTGGATCTCCTTTGTCCTGTCTTAGTTTCCCTTGGTCCTAGCCTAGTCTCCTGAATCCTCTTATTGCTTTGCCTGGAATTCTCAGGCCTTCCAGGATCTGACTTATGGCAAGTCTGCTGAATCTGAGTAATCTCCACCGGTACCAACCTATACTATGACCCTGATCACTGCTCACTATTCTTACATAAGTATGGAGAGACATATTAAGCGTTCTAGAAGATTGCTAATGTAGCGCTCACCCCCGTAGGGGCCACTGTAGATTTAAATAGGTTCTTTTCCAAGTTAGTGCAAAGCTGCCAGGCACACAGCAGCAGTCCATCCACTCTGGCTCAATAAACAGTCTTCCGGAGCCTTTGTTTGTAAATTTATTGCTAGTACGTAGAACTTGGGAGGGGTGATGAGAGTAATGCAGGATACTCCAAAAGTAACAAGTTGCCAATGGAGGGCACGTCTACCTTAGTAGGATCAACAGTAATCATGTAAGTAGCAGTAGCAAGCTAGAACAGCCTATATGTGCACAGCTGGGGACCCCCCAGCCAAGTGTAGAGCAAAGATTAGGAGACTGAAGTAGTCCATGTTTCATGGCTGGGGACCATGAAAACTTCAGCACAAGTGAAGAGGCTCTACTCACAGGGTCCAAGAAAGAAATGCCCGTAGCAAAAAGAAAGAAGAAATAGCGCAGGGCATGCATGACTAGGCCCAGAGTGGGGAAGGAGGAACAGAAAGGGTTAAGGTCAGCTCCAAGGGGTTTGTTTTGATAGTGGGGGTATCTGGTTGGTAGAAGATTGAGGGTAGGTGGAGTTTGCTGCACCTTAGGGTGGGGGATTTCAGTGAGGGGGCGTCAGTTGGAGCTGGACGTCAGGAGTGAGAGCTTCCCTCCCGCCCTCCCTGTTTTTGGTGAGTATTGGGTCCCTCCAGGAAAGGGGGGATTATGTTGGTTCAGGGGCGGTTGTTGGTCTTTGGAGGCGGTTCTTATCTTGGAGGTACAAAATGGTGTGGGACCCATCGGTGGTATGGGATGCCAGGGGACATTCCCAGTTAACCAAGGTTTAACTGGAAGGTGGTGGTGCTGCACTGCGGACGGTATGGTTGTCTCCGAGCTGGTTGGTTGCGGCTGGAGGCCTAGTGGATATGGTTGTCCGCAGGTGCATTTCGGATTGTTTTGGGGTGCCTTCGAAGACCAACAACAATTCTTTGGGTTTTCTGTTATAAGGAATGGTTGGTGTATTGTAACTTGAGTTGTTAATAAAAGGCCACGTTGTTGGCCATTTACTCCAAAATTGGTGTCATGTCTTTTGTAAGTATAATTGGGGAAGGGGGGGGGGTGTTGGTGCAGAACGGTAATGGTGGTAATGGGGAGTGGACAAGCCTATCTCTGGTGCAATAGTCATGTACACAGTTCATGGATGCAGCCCCAAAAAAGCAGTCCGGCGTCCAGCCCTCGAGTGCCCCAGGGCAAGAAGCCCCCTAGAGCTTACAGATCCATTCCTACTCATTGGAAGACACGGGTCACCCTATTATAAAAGATCCCACATCCAGATGGTCACCTGAGATCTCGAGAGATTGCAGCGTCCAATCAGACAGCTGGCTTCTCTGAGAGACAGACAGAGTCCTTGAGAGGACAATCCCTCAGACTCCACTCCATTGTTAATAATAGCAGAGTGCTACCTACAGGATGGAGGGGAACCTGCACCCGCCTACAGGTTAGCTTTAGATTTGATGAGTGTCTAGCTCAGCAATGGGCAAACTACGGCCCGCGGGCCGTATACGGCCCGGCGGACCTATTAATCCGGCCCGCGGAGCATGATACTGTCAGGATGTGTGTAGGCGGGGCAGCGTGACGAAAGTGAGGGGAGCTAGGCTCCTCTCACAGTCCGCCCTGAAGACCGGAACGGCGCGGGAACACGGCGAGAGGAACGCGCGGAGCAAAGGTAAGTAAATTGACACAGGGGGGACTTGGGGACTTAATATGGGGGATGAATTAATATGGGGGATGAATTACTATATGGGGGATGAATTACTAGGGGGGATGAATTACTATATGGGGGATGAATTACTATACGGGGGATGAATTACTATATGGGGGATTAATTACTATATGGGGGATGAATTACTATATGGGGGATGAATTACTATAGGGGGGATGGATTACTATGGGGGATGAATTACTATACGGGGGATGAATTACTATACGGGGGATGAATTACTGTGGGGGATGAATTACTATATGGGGGATGAATTACTATACGGGGGATGAATTACTATACGGGGGATGAATTACTATACGGGGGATGAATTACTATACGGGGGATGAATTACTATACGGGGGATTAATTACTATATGGGGGATTAATTACTATGGGGGATGAATTACTATATGGGGGATGAATTACTATATGGGGGATGAATTACTGTGGGGGTGAATTACTATGCTTACTATGGGGGAATATTACTATACTTACTATGGATGACACATACACATCATTCATCTACTCTTGGTCTGGCCCCCGGGTCCAATATATGAACCCATTGCGGCCCTCAAGTCAAAAAGTTTGCCCACCCCTGGTCTAGCTGTACGGTGACATGTTCCAGCATGTGAGGCATCTAGATCGGGGCTTTTCCCAGGAATATCTGCAGCCATCCAAAGACGTCTGCCTCAGTGAAAGCCTCAAAGACTCTCCTGAGTACAATTATAGTGATATCAATCACATCTTGGCCAGGAAACAATTTTTTTTTTAAATATCTACAGTACTTGGTGCTTAGACGGCATTGCTGTATGTGATTTAACTATCCGATCCTATTTCTGTCTATACTATTTCATCCCGTTGCTGCGTGAAGTATTTATAGACGCACCTTCCCTTACATCTCGCCATTCTCCGTCTCCAGCACACAATATTGCAATCAGGAGATATTTAATTGCTTGGGTTTTAATATTTAAACAAATAACCCTTGGTCCTGCCAACTGGGCGAGCGGCGAACATCCCGCATATGCCAGGAGAGTTAAAGGGAAGCGAAGACGGAGGCAGGGCTGAGGGCCAGGCCATCATCGCCGTGGTGACAGATGCCGAATTTTGGAAGAGAACCTGCGCTGAACTTAATCTTTCTTGCCTTAAGGGGGATGATGCTGAGATGAGGACATGGGGCTCTCTCCATGAATTCTTGGCAGGGCGGACGTCTACCGAGTGAAATCCGCGTTTGCTGAACCACTAAATGTCTGATGACAAATGTTGTGGAATGGTCAGAAGACAGAAATCACGTAAAATACTTTTACTAACATTTGTATAATGTAAATATTTAGGGGGCATGAGAGTTGACGCATTAATGAAACATTTTTGTGTGTTGCCGAAAATTGTGTCGATTTAAGTGGGCAATTAACACACATAAAGAACTGTTTTCCCGACTTATCCCAATGCAGTGCATTACCTCTGTGTATTGCGGGGTGCTATAGATCCTCACCCCTTCATTTGTTTAATGCACATGTGTATGGAGTGCCATTCAAAATGAATGCCAACACCGGTTCCCAGCCGGGGGTCACAGCAACACCCACATTTTACAAAGACGTTTCCAGGAACGCATGCAATGGAACTACTTCATTGGACCTCCATTGTACTCGATGATGTCAGAGGACCAGAGATGTCCTAATAGCATCATGGGCCCCTAGGCAAAATAATGTACTGGGGCCCCTACCAGCTTGCCCCAATTTACACACCTACTCTCAAGAATTAAAGTATAAACAGTTGAATATTTATTAGTACTTTCAATAAAATCGTTAAAAATTTTAAACCATAAAGAAAAACATTCCATAAATCAAAGACTAATCAACACAAATATCCAATATAATAAAGTCAGTAGAGCAGAAGACAGGCCATCAGAAGGGCAGAGTATGAGGGTCAGCAGGGAAAAGTAGTGGGGGCAAGACGGTACAGTATGGGGGGGAGGCAGAAAGTACAGTTTGGGGGGGAGGGGGGTCAGGAGGGCACAGTACAGGGGGGGGGGGGTAGGAGGATATGGTATAGAATGGGGGCAGGAGGATACAGTACAGTGGTCAAGAGGGCCCAGTATGGGGGGGAGGCAGAAAGTACAGTATGGGGGGAATCAGGAGGGCACAGTACAGGGGGGGTAGGAGGGTATGGTACAGAATGGTGGCAGGAGGATACAGTACAGTGGTCAAGAGGGCCCAGTATGGGGGGGGAGGCAGAAAGTACAGTAGGGGGGGGTCAGGAGGGCACAGTACAGGGGGGGTAGGAGGGTATGGTACAGAATGGTGGCAGGAGGATACAGTACAGTGGTCAAGAGGGCCTAGTATGGGGGGGGAGACAGAAAGTACAGTATGGGGGGGGGGGGTCAGGAAGGCACACTACAGGGTGGGTAGGAGGATACAGAACAGCAGTCAAGAGGGCACAGTATTTGGGAGGCTGTAAGTACAGCATGAGGGGAGGTTCACGAGGGCACAGTACGGAAAGGGGGGGGGGGGTAACAGGGTATGGCCTCTTCAAGTGGAGCAGCGCAGGGAAGCTGCTGTCACAGATCTTACCTGTTCTGGCATTCTGTAGGCCAAACCTACAATCAGAAAAACATCTCCCTCTCTACCTTCCCCCTCCGTTTCTAGTGCACTTCCTGCGCTTTGCGGGCATTAAGGGAGAACCACTGAAGGGGAGGATCTTACTACTGTCGCTGCTTGTATTGGAGGGCTGTGTACTGCTCCGATCACAAGGGATGACTAGGGGAGGAGGGCTGGCGAGGATCGGAGCAGTGCACATCCCACCTTCACAATCAGCGGCAGTAGTAAATTGATCTGCCTTGGGGGTTCTCCCTGTGCCCTCTTGGTACCCTCCTGCCCCATCCTGTATCATACCCTTATACACCTCCTCCCCCCAATACTGTGCCGTCCTGAACCCCCCATGCTGTACTTCCTGCCTCCCTCATACTGTACCCTCTTGGTACCCTCCTCTCCCCATCCTGTACCTTACCATTCTACGCCTCCTCCCCCCATACTGCGGCCTCTTGACCACTGTGCGGTATACTTCTGCCATCATTCTGTAGTGTGCCCTCGTACCCCCCCCCCCTTGTATTGTGCCCTCCTGACCCCCCATACTGTACTTCCTGCCTGCCCCCATATTGTGCCCTCTTGACAACTGTACTGTATCCTCCTGCCATCATTCTGTACTGTACCCTCCTATCCCCCCCCCCCCCTTGTACTGTGCCCTCCTGCCTCCCCCTATACTGTGCCCTCCTGACCCCCTCCATACTGTACTTTCTGCCCCCACCCCCACACTGTACTTCCTGCCTCCCCCCATACTGTGCCCTCTTGCCCCCACTGCTTTGTCCTGGTGACCCCCATACGCTGCCCTGCTGATGGCCTGTCTTTAAAGCACCGGAAGAGTGCTGGAAACTGTAAGGGGGAGACTGCAGGCTCCACCCATGCACATGGGGCCCCTAGGCAGTGCTCAGGGGTGCATTCCTTTAAGACAGTCCAGCAGAGGACCTGTGACCAGTCCTACAGCCTACATGAGGGCAGATCACTCCAGTGACATCACAGCCAAAGCTGGAATCCTGACAGAGGTTCTAACCCTTCCCAACGCTGTACATATGACTTGGATTTAGATATAGAGACCTATAGACATCTATCTGCACATTTGTTGACAGAAAACCGAAATCTTTCCATCCTGCGAAGTATTGGGCTTTTAGCAGGAAAAGAAGCCGAAATCTGCACTTTCCTGCTTCTGTGCTTCCCAGGCAGCAGACCAGCCATAGCACACAATGCAGTTCAGTCCTTTCCTCACACCCTTCCCATGTTCAGGAGAAGTTGATTTCAGGGGCTACAAGGTGATTTGCAGCATTCAATGTGTTCTTAGTTCCCCATCAGATAAATGGCGGATGAAGCGCGTGGCCCGGCGTTCTGTCGGCTTATCGGTGATTTATTTCTTTGTCCCGGCCGGAGTTCTTTTTTTTTCTGATTCTAAGGTTAACATGTTTTTCATGCTGAGTTTGTCGGTGATTTGCGGCTGATAATGACTCTGAGGACATCCGATCGCCTCGCTTTCTCCACCCGAAGCTGATCTGACCGACTGATAAGACACACAGACATCAATATCTCAGGATAAGTAATCCTTCAGCAGCGATCAAATTCTCCCTGATCAGGGCTTTGTGCCACCAAGGCGATCGCCCTGAACACCTCCTGTCCTTTCCTTCCCTTTAACCCCGTCGGTGTCCCCAGTGAGGGCCGCTGACAGTCCCCCCCCCCCCCCCCCCGACACATGGACGGTGCGCTCCTACAAATATCCCACAGATTTTAGGAATGTCTCATTACCGATACAATTTATATAAAAAGGAGGATCAGTGTGACGTCCTCATTACCTCTGCAATGCGCCCCTTCATTCTACACCTAAAGGGGGCGTGTCCAGGGGGCGCGGTGTACAGCGCTGCCCAATGGCTGGCGCTATATACATTGTGTATAATAATAATTCTATGTCAGCAAAAGTCCAAAAGTCCAAAAGTGCCGACATCCGTATCAAGCAGTCAAGTCATTGATTTCATTGGTTTACTACAGTAAGGATCATGACAAAGGGTAGGGACCCCGACACCAAAGGGTGACACCTGCCACACGGAGCCAACAACCCCCATCACTGAGAATGGAGGTCATGGACACACCCTAAATATAAAGGGGAACCCAACTGTATCTGAGCCCCACAAACTGAAAACACAATACAATTCATTTGTATTATTCAAAGCAAACTCCCCCATCCATCCATGTCTCCATCCATCCATCCCTCCATCCATGTCTCCATCCATCCATCCATGTCTCCATCCATCCATCCATGTCTCCACCCATCCATCCCTCCATCCATGTCTCCATCCATCCATGTCTCCATCCATGTCTCCATCCATCCATCCATGTCTCCATCCATCCATCCCTCCATCCATGTCTCCATCCCTCCATCCATGTCTCCATCCATGTCTCCATCCATCCATCCATGTCTCCATCCATGTCTCCATCCATCCATGTCTCCATCCATCCATCCCTCCATCCATGTCTCCATCCCTCCATCCATGTCTCCATCCATGTCTCCATCCATCCATCCATGTCTCCATCCATCCATCCATGTCTCCATCCATGTCTCCATCCATCCATGTCTCCATCCATCCATCCATGTCTCCATCCATCCATCCCTCCATCCATGTCTCCATCCCTCCATCCATGTCTCCATCCATGTCTCCATCCATCCATCCATGTCTCCATCCATGTCTCCATCCATCCATCCATGTCTCCATCCATCCATCCATGTCTCCATCCATATCTCCATACATCCATCCATGTCTCCATCCATCCATGTCTCCATCCATCCATCCATGATTCCATCTATCCATCCATGTCTCCATCCATCCATGTCTCCATCCATCCATCCATGATTCCATCTATCCATCCATGTCTCCATCCATCCATCCATCCATCCATGTCTCCATCCATCCATGTCTCCATCCATCCATGTCTCCATCCATCCATCCATCCATCCATGTCTCCATCCATCTATCCATATTTCCAATCATCCATTTACAGTGCAGGAAATGTGTATTTGCTCCCCTGCTGACGTTGAATGTTCGCCCCTCACACAGAAATGATTGGTCTAACAATGGAATGTTCGCCCCTCACACAGAAACGATCGGTCTAACAATGGAATGTTCGCCCCTCACACAGAAACGATCGGTCTAACAATGGAATGTTCGGTGTAACACTGAGAGACAGAATACAACAACAAATTCAGCAGAAATGCGTCTAACAAATGATGACTGATCTGCATGTTCATGAGGGAAAGAAGGATTTGAATCCCTTCACAAAACATGACTTAGTACTTGGTGGCCAATCCTTTGTTGGCAATCACAGAGGTCAGACGTTTCCTGGAGTTGGCCTCCAGGTTCGCACACATCTCAGGAGGGATTTTGGCCCACTCCTCTTGGCAGATCCCCTCCAAGTCATTAAGGTTTGGTGGCTGACGTTTGGCAACTCGAACTTTCAGCTCCTCCACAGATTTTCAATCGGATGAAGGTCTGGAGACTGGCTAGGCCACTCCAGGACATTAATGTGCTTCTTCTTGAGCCGCTCCTTTGTTGCCTTGGCCGTGTGTTTTGGGTCATTGTCATGCTGGAACACCCATCCACCACCCATTTTCAATGCCCTGGCTGAGGGAAGAAGGTTCTCACCCAAGATTTGAGGGTACATTGCCCCATCCATCGTCCCTTTGATGCGGTGCAGTTGTCCTGTCCCCTTAGCAGAAAAACACCCCCAAAGCAGAATGTTTCCACCGCCATGTTTCACAGTTGGGATGGTGTTCTTGGGGTCATAGACAGCATTCCTCATCCTCCAAGTTGAGTTGATGCCAAAGAGCTGGATTTTGGTCTCCTCTGACCACAACACTTCCCACCAGTCCTCCTCTGCATCATTCAGATGTTCAGTGGCAGACTTCAGACGGGCCTGGACATGGGCTTTCTTGAGCAGAGGGACCGTGCGGGCACTGCAGGATTTCAGTCCTTGTCGGCGTAGTGTGTTACCAATTGTTTTCTTGGTGACTGTGGTCCCAGCTGCCTGGAGATCATTGACAAGATCCTCACGTGTAGTTCTGGGATGATTCCTCACTGTTCTCATGATCATTGACACCCCACGAGGTGAGATCTTGCATGGTGCACCAGACCTAGGGAGACTGACACTTGTTTTGTGTTTCTTCCATTTGTGAATGATTGCACCAACTGTTGTCACCTTCTCACCAAGCTGCTTGGCCATAGTTTGGTAGCCCAGTCCAGCCTTGTGTAGGTCTACCATCTTGTCCCTGACATCCTTGGACAGCTCTTTGGTCTTTGCCATGGTGGAGAGTTTGGAATCTGATGGTTTGATGGCTCCTGTGGACAGGTGTCTTTAATACAGGTAACACAATGAGATTAGCAGCACTCCCTTTAAGAGACTGCTTCTAATCTCAGCTTGTTACCTGTATGAGAGACACCTGGGAGCCAGAAATCCTGCTGAATGATAGGGAATCAAATCCTTCTTTCCCTCATAAACATGCAGATCCGTCATCATTTGTTAGACGCATTTCTTTTGAAGAGAGAGATAGATAAAGAAAGAAAGAGAAATGCTTACCTGGCGCCTAACAATGCCATACATACTGAAGACAGAGCTGTGCCATGTTTTTACCACCCCCAAACTGCTCCCCTTTATGCAACCCGTTCAATTGAATGAATACAACTGCCCTGCATCCACATGCAATGCACTCACTTGCAGCATACCCCATGTAGGGTTTAGGGGTTAAAACAGGCAGCGGGGAGGCAATACATCTCCTTACTGTCTGCCAAATGCCCAGAGAAGTACTAGTGTGAATGAGCCCTCCGTGTCTGTCAATGTGTTTTAGGTAGCAAAAAGACTATATCAAAGCACCCAACCCAATATACGACCTTATCATAGCACCCGACCCAATATATGACTATATCATAGCACCCAACCCAATATACAACTATATCATAGCACCCGACCCAATATACGACTATATCATAGCACCCAACCCAATATACGACTATATCATAGCACCCGACCCAATATACAACTATATCATAGCACCCAACCCAATATACATCTATATCATAGCACCCAACCCAATATACGACTATATCATAGCACCCAACCCAATATACGACTATATCATAGCACCCGACCCAATATACAACTATATCACAGCACTCAACCCAATATACGACTATATCATAGCACCCAACCCAATATACGACTATATCATAGCACCCAACCCAATATACAACTATATCATAGCACCCGACCCAATATACGACTATATCATAGCACCCAACCCAATATACAACCATATCATAGCACCCAACCCAATATCCGACTATATCATAGCACCCGACCCAATATACGACTATATCATAGCACCCGACCCAATATACGACTATATCACAGCACCCAACCCAATATCTGACTATATCATAGCACCCGACCAATATACGACTATATCATAGCACCCGACCCAATATACGACTATATCATAGCACCCGACCCAATATCCGACTATATCATAGCACCCGACCCAATATACAACTATATCATAGCACCCAACCCAATATCCGACTATATCATAGCACCCAACCCAATATACAACTATATCACAGCACCCAACCCAATATACAACTATATCATAGCACCCGACCCAATATACAACTATATCATAGCACCCGACCCAATATCCGACTATATCATAGCACCCGACCCAATATACGACTATATCATAGCACCCGACCCAATATACAATTATATCATAGCACCCAACCCAATATACGACTATATCATAGCACCCGACCCAATATACGACTATATCACAGCACCCAACCCAATATACGACTATATCACAGCACCCGACCCAATATACGACTATATCATAGCACCCAACCCAATATACGACTATATCACAGCACCCGACCCAATATACGACTATATCACAGCACCCAACCCAATATACAACTATATCATAGCACCCGACCCAATATACGACTATATCATAGCACCCAACCCAATATACGACTATATCATAGCACCCGACCCAATATACGACTATATCATAGCACCCAACCCAATATCTGACTATATCATAGCACCCAACCCAATATACGACTATATCATAGCACCCAACCCAATATACGACTATATCATAGCACCTAACCCAATATACAACTATATCATAGCACCCAACCCAATGTCCGGATATATCATAGCACCCGACCCAATATACGACTATATCATAGCACCCAACCCAATATACGACTATATCATAGCACCCAACCTGATATACAACTATATCATAGCACCCAACCCAATATACGACTATATCATAGCACCCAACCCAATATACGACTATATCACAGCACCCAACCCAATATACGACTATATCACAGCACCCAACCCAATATACGACTATATCACAGCACCCAACCCAATATACGACTATATCACAGCACCCGACCCAATATACGACTATATCACAGCACCCGACCCAATATACGACTATATCATAGCACCCAACCCAATATACGACTATATCATAGCACCCGACCCAATATACGACTATATCATAGCACCCGACCCAATATACAACCATATCATAGCACCCAACCCGATATACGACTATATCACAGCACCCAACCCAATATACGACTATATCATAGCACCCAACCCAATATACAACTATATCATAGCACCCAACCCAATATACGACTATATCATAGCACCCAGCCCAATATACGACTATATCATAGCACCCAACCCAATATACGACTATATCATAGCACCCAACCCAATATACAACTATATCATAGCACCCAACCCAATATACGACTATATCATAGCACCCGACCCAATATACGACTATATCATAGCACCCGACCCAATATACAACTATATCATAGCACCCAACCCAATGTCCGGATATATCATAGCACCCGACCCAATATACAACTATATCATAGCACCCGACCCAATATCTGACTATATCATAGCACAGCTGGCATTAACTCCACCCACGACATCACTTCAGGAGAGGAAAAATTTAAAGGGGCACTAACATCTGCCAACAAAGGGAAGTCCACCCAGTGGGACTAGACAACTAAAAAAAGCAATGGATGTTTTAACCGATCCCTACTCTATGTAGTCATTATATAAAGGATCCCCAATAAACAAAATACAACATAAAGAGTAACAATGTTTTACACTCATCCACATCCTTCCAACCAGGTAAAGAAGATTGGAAATGCCAGGAAGCCACCGCCAGGCTCTGGAGTCGGCACAGCCGAGCGGCAGCTCCGGAGGGATGACTCAATTAGAATAAGAGGAAATCTAATGAATTTTGGCCGTCCTCGCCCGTGAAGCGCGGTTTATAGCTCAGCGGCACGCTCTTCCCGGCTCCATCACGGTGTCATATTAAAATATTATTATAAACAGTTTCAATTAATTCCTTGTGGAAAAAAAAAAAAAAAAACTACTTTTAAGGGCTGTGCAATCCATCGCGGGCTGCAGATATATTGAGCCGTGTGTGTTTCTCCCAAACATTATTGCACTCTTGCCTCACACCACATATTGAATAATAATGGCAAATTAAGATGCAGGTAATTACAGAAAGCTTAAGTGTGTATTAATAAATTCTGAGCCATTAGAAGGGAAGTGTGCCGGCTTCTGGGAAAGGTTGTGAAATCGGGACGTGAGCTGGAATGGAGGTTCTGCTCTTAGCGAAGAGACTGGATTCTGAATGACAGCTATAAGCCCGGACTGGCAGGATGACAACCCTGGCGTTTTGCAGAATGTTCCAGTGTTTGTGAGATCCTTGCAAAGCTAATCAGGCTGAAATGTCCTTGGGTATAAAACCCAACTGAACCTTCCCTTTGGATCAACTAAATACGTTCCAGGTGTATCAACACAAGAGGTGTGCCAAGCAGTCCTTAAAGTGTAACTCCGCTTTTGACAAAAAAATAGCAAAAAAAAAATAATACATCATCTACAGGAGAGGAAAAAGCTTAGAAAATGGCTTAGATCATGTGGGTCAAACACAAGGCCAGCAGGCCGAATCTGGTACACAAGGCCATTTCATGTGGCCCTCGCACCTCTCCTGCAGCTGCGGCACCCCCTCAGCTCCGCCCCCACCTTGTCTCAGCAGCAGACAGGAGGACAGAACTTCCCTGCATGATCCTGTACTTCTCTGGGCAGCCCTGTCTCTGCCACCATCTGTCTCAGTAGTCGGCAAAAAAGAGGAGGATAAAACTCATCCTACAGATCCTGCACCTCTCTGTGTAACCGCAGCACCCCTTTGTCTCTGCCACCTTGTCTCAGCAATCGGCAGCAGAGAGGACAGAACTTCCCTGCATGATCCTGCACTTCTCTGGGCAGCCCTGTCTCTGCCACCATCTGTCTCAGTAGTTGGCAAAAAAGAGGAGGATAAAACTCATCCTACAGATCCTGCACCTTTCTGTGTAACCACAGCACCCCCTCATCTCTGCCACCCCATCTCAGCAAACGGCAGCAGAGAGGACAGAACTTCCCCGCATGATCCTGCGCTTCTCTGGGCAGCCACTAAGAGGCCTGTCTCTGCCCCCTCTGTGTCTCAGTAATCAGCAGCAAAGAGGAGGATAAAACTCATCCTACAGATCCTGCACCTCTCTGTGTAACTGCAGCACTCCCTCATCTCTGCCACCCCATCTCAGCTGTCGGCAACAGAGAGAAAGACAGAACTTCCCCGCATGAACCTGTGCTTCTCTGGGAATCCGCTGAGAGGCCTGTCTCTGCCCCCCTCTGTCTCAGTAGTCAGCAGCAAAGAGGAGGATAAAACTCATCCTACAGATCCTGCACCTGTCTGTGTAACCGCAGCACCTCCCCCCCTCTCTGCCACCCCGTCTCAGTCAGCAGCAGAGAAGAGGACAAAACTCTGCCTACGAATCCTGCACCTCTCTGTGCAGCCACAGCACCCTCTTGTCTCCGCCTCCCCTGCTCTCCGTATTCAGCAGACTCCAGCAGGGAACTCCAGCCCTCCTCTGGTCCTCCTCCAGACCTTGCACTTTCTGTTTCCCAGCTCTGCCCCCAGTTTCTTCCAGGCAGCAACACGAGCTAAGGGAGATATACTGTGAAGTAAGAGAGGGTGGGGGACTCTTGACTTCTGATAGTGGAGGGGGGGGGAATCTTGACCTCTGGCGTAAGGGGGGGTGGGGAGCTCTAGACATCTAGTCCTACTGATACAACCAGCACTTTGAGGACAGCCATAATGCTGATATGGCCCGCGATGAAGTTGAGTTTGACATCCCTGATCTAGATATTTTCTACCCAGGGAGATTGTATCTCAAACAGACCAATATGTTATATTTTTATCCTTTTTTCTTTCTGTCGTTGCCCTTACTCTGTGACATGACTCTTACCCACCTGGCCATCCCTTACTCTGTGACATGACTCTTACCCACCTGGCCATCCCTTACTCTGTGACATGACTCTTACCCACTTGGCTGTCCCTTACTCTGTGACTCTTAGGCCCCATGTACACGGGACACTTCTGAACAATGGAAACTGACTGCTGGAAAACTTAGGTCAAAAAATGTCTATTTAGCCGCGTTTGCATACCGTTTTTATGTGCGTTTGCGTTTAGAAGCGTTTTTTAAAGATAAGCACAGGAGAACCTCCCAAATGCCCAGAATGCTCTGAAAAGTGGAAATTATGAACAATTTCAGACTGTTTCAGAGAAATACAGAGAGTAGAAGCAGAGACAGCAGTATGTGTTGAGATTAGCTCAGGTGTGAGTTGCTCATTAACATTTCTTTTGTTTCCAAGGGTGGGAGAGGTCTGAGGTGTGAATTGGTCATTAACATAACTTTTGTTTCCAAGGGTGGGAGAGGTCTGAGGTGTGAATTGGTCATTACAATGTGTGACAAGCTTGGTAGGAACATCCTGTGTTCAGTGTTTTGTCCATTTGAGTACCTTGAAAATGCTTTGCATGCATTTTTCATGATGAAAAAAGGCTCTGGACAGCATCGGGAACTGGAAGAGTAAATAAAAATTTCAGACACAAACAGTTATAAATGTGATTTGCCACGTTTATACGCGTTTAGCCTCGTTTACAAGCATTTTGCATTTGGAACGCTGATAAAATCGACTGCGTTCAAAAAAACGACTGTAAACTCAACTACCTGTAAAGGACGATGTGTACACGGACACAGAGGAGAACATTAGGGAGAGTTCAGGGGCTGCTGAAAAAAAAAAAAACACTGAAAAGCTTCTAAACATGAGTTTATCATCTGCAGTGTACATGGAGCCCTTACACACTTGGCCATCCCTTACTCTGTGACATGACTCTTACCCACTTGGCCATCCCTTACTCTGTGACATGATTCTTACCCACTTGGCCATCCCTTACTCTGTGACATGATTCTTACCCACTTGGCCATCCCTTACTCTGTGACATGACTCTTACCTATTGGCCATCCCTTACTCTGTGACATGACTCTTACCCACTTGGCCATCCCTTACTCTGTGACATGACTCTTACCTATTGGCCATCCCTTACTCTGTGACATGACTCTTACCCACTTGGCCATCTCTTACTCTGTGACATGACTCTTACCCACTTTGCCATACCTTACTCTGTGACATGACTCTTACCCACTTGGCCATCCCTTACTCTGTGACATGACTCTTACCCACTTGGCCATCTCTTACTCTGTGACATGACTCTTACCCACTTGGCCATCCCTTACTCTGTGACATGATTCTTACCCACTTGGCCATCCCTTACTCTGTGACATGATTCTTACCCACTTGGCCATCCCTTACTCTGTGACATGACTCTTACCTATTGGCCATCCCTTACTCTGTGACATGACTCTTACCCACTTGGCCATTCCTTACTCTGTGACATGATTCTTACCCACTTGGCCATCCCTTACTCTGTGACATGACTCTTACCCACTTGGCCATCTCTTACTCTGTGACATGACTCTTACCCACTTTGCCATACCTTACTCTGTGACATGACTCTTACCCACTTGGCCATCTCTTACTCTGTGACATGACTCTTACCCACTTGGCCATCTCTTACTCTGTGACATGACTCTTACCTATTGGCCATCTATTACTCTGTGACATGACTCTTACCCACTTTGCCATACCTTACTCTGTGACATGACTCTTACCCACTTTGCCATACCTTACTCTGTGACATGACTCTTACCCACTTGGCCATTCCTTACTCTGTGACATGATTCTTACCCACTTGGCCATCCCTTACTCTGTGACATGACTCTTACCCACTTGGCCATCTCTTACTCTGTGACATGACTCTTACCCACTTGGCCATCCCTTACTCTGTGACATGATTCTTACCCACTTGGCCATCTCTTACTCTGTGACATGACTCTTACCCACTTGGACATCCCTTATTCTGTGACACGACTCTTACCCACTTGGCCATCACATAAAGTATAAAACATTTAATATGCAGGGACATAACGGCCGATCCTGGTACATAAAAGTAAACATTGGATCGGCGTGCGGAGTGACCTGGAGAGGCACAAAATACCAATCCAGGCCGGAATGCAGAATGTTAAAAATATGCAAACCGTGGAATTGTAGCGGTTTGTGGAGCTGCTGCGGGGAGATGACGCCACCGCCCCATTGTCACCGCAGCTGTGTCCTATAAACTCCTCTCTGTATAGCGTGGACTCCTCCTGCATTTGTATTGTGCTGAGCTTTAGTAGTGCAGAAAAAACCTTTATGGGCAAAGCAATGCCAGAATTTAAATGATCTAAATTGACCGCTGGAAATAAAAAAAAAAACAAACCCCCCCCCCCACCCCCCCACAACAGTCACATTGGATTGAAAATTGTTGCCAAGTGCACTGCCATTACACATAACATTTCAGTGGCAGTTGGTGCGCGGTGCAGCTGTGAGCAGCGGGACGATATGAAATATAATGAATGTCTATTGTTTTGCTGCCTTATTTTTTTTTCCGCGCCGATCTCCGGGGCCAAGTGTTCTCCAAGTTTTGCATAATTCTCCTGCGCCCGGCCTGAAGAACTGACTCGCTGTGATTACACGGTTAAGCATTTTTGATGGGGGACACCGCTGTTATGTCGGCTGCACAGAGTGGCCTACCACTGGGCTGTGTGATTCATATCTTACTTTCTGCAAAGATATAAATATGCAGAAAACACGTCCTGAGAGCTATTGTCAGGGAGTGAGCCGCACAGCAAGCTTCCTTCTCGGGGGGGGGGGGGGATTACCTGTATAGGACTATAATGGTCCTCATATTTCTATACATATTACTGGAGGACCTAGGAGGGGTTCAAGGCTTGCTGACACCAAGGGGAACATCTGAACCCACATAACCATCTTCTTACCTGATGATAAACCCTCCATGATGACGTCACCATTCCCCTTTTTATAGTGAAAAGCAGAACAGAGGTACACAACTGTGTCAACGGAGGCCAATTGCTACATTGAATAAAAATCAATATCAATGTAGCTTTGACCTAAAATATGCCTTCTCCACCAACCGAAAGAATTTGTGTTACAACGGATGAAGATTTCAAAGCCAGCAACGAAATGGACTAGGTGGATGCATAGGATCACTAGCACATTGACCAGTAGGACCCTTTGGGGGATTTTACTGCCCATTCCAGGCCAGTACTGCAGCATGCTTCCTTGGGGAAGGATTGTATGGACATCCTTCTGCTCAACTCA
Organism: Staurois parvus; assembly: GCF_062004578.1. Classification (NCBI taxonomy): domain Eukaryota; kingdom Metazoa; phylum Chordata; class Amphibia; order Anura; family Ranidae; genus Staurois; species Staurois parvus. Next base: position 1,013,105 of record NW_028319182.1, on the reverse strand, counting down.
ACTCTGAGCCTGGGGCAAGAATGAACTTTTATGACCTCTGGTGTTCAACAATGGATCAAGGATGCAATTTGCTGGGATTCAACTGAGGGACCAAGACTGGACAAGGAGCACTGATGTGAAAGGTTCAGGGAGAAGGGTTGTCCCAGACTGGACAAGGAGCACTGATGTGAAAGGTTCAGTGAGAAGGGTTGTCCCAGACTGGACAAGGAGCACTGATGTGAAAGGGTCAGTGAGAAGGGTTGTCCCAGACTGGACAAGGAGCACTGATGTGAAAGGTTCAGTGAGAAGGGTTGTCCCAGACTGGACAAGGAGCACTGATGTGAAAGGTTCAGTGAGAAGGGTTGTCCCAGACTGGACAAGGAGCACTGATGTGAAAGGTTCAGTGAGAAGGGTTGTCCCAGACTGGACAAGGAGCACTGATGTGAAAGGTTCAGTGAGAAGGGTTGTCCCAGACTGGACAAGGAGCACTGATGTGAAAGGTTCAGTGAGAAGGGTTGTCCCAGACTGGACAAGGAGCACTGATGTGAAAGGTTCATGGAGAAGGGTTGTCCCAGACTGGACAAGGAGCACTGATGTGAAAGGTTCAGTGAGAAGGGTTGTGTCTTAGTGTTGGGAGCTGGATCTGAACCTACAACCTCTACTGTACACAGCTGCAAAACTGTCAATGGAGGCCAATTGCTACATTGAATAGAAATCAATATCAATGTAACTTTGACCTAAAATATGCCTTCTCCACCAACCAAAAGAATTTGTATTACCAGGGATGAAGATTTCAAAGCCAGCAACGAAAAGGACTAGGTGCATGCATAGGATCACTAGCACATTGACCAGTAGGACCATTTGTGGGATTTTACTGCCCATTCCAGGCCAGTACTGCAGCATGCTTCCTTGGGGAAGGATTGTATGGACATCATTCTGCTCAACTCAACTCTGAGCCTGGGGCAAGAATGAACTTTTATGACCTCTGGTGTTCAACAATGGATCAAGGATGCAATTTGCTGGGATTCAACTGAGGGTCCAAGACTGGACAAGGAGCACTGATGTGAAAGGTTCAGTGAGAAGGGTTGTCCCAGACTGGACAAGGAGCACTGATGTGAAAGGTTCAGTGAGAAGGGTTGTCCCAGACTGGACAAGGAGCACTGATGTGAAAGGTTCAGTGAGAAGGGTTGTCCCAGACTGGACAAGGAGCACTGATGTGAAAGGTTCAGTGAGAAGGGTTGTCCGAGACTGGACAAGGAGCACTGATGTGAAAGGTTCAGTGAGAAGGGTTGTCCGAGACTGGACAAGGAGCACTGATGTGAAAGGTTCAGGGAGAAGGGTTGTCCCAGACTGGACAAGGAGCACTGATGTGAAAGGTTCAGTGAGAAGGGTTGTCCGAGACTGGACAAGGAGCACTGATGTGAAAGGTTCAGTGAGAAGGGTTGTCCGAGACTGGACAAGGAGCACTGATGTGAAAGGTTCAGTGAGAAGGGTTGTCCGAGACTGGACAAGGAGCACTGATGTGAAAGGTTCAGTGAGAAGGGTTGTGTCTTAGTGTTGGGAGCTGGATCTGAACCTACAACCTATACTGTACACAGCTGCAAAACTGTGTCAATGGAGGCCAATTGCTATATTGAATAAAAATCAATATCAATGTAGCTTTCACCTAAAATATGCCTTCTCCACCAACTGAAAGAATTTGTGTTACAACGGATGAAGATTTTAAAGCCAGCAACGAAAAGGACTAGATGGATGCATAGGATCACTAGCACATTGACCAGTAGGACCCTTTGGGGGATTTTACTGCCCATTCCAGGCCAGTACTGCAGCATGCTTCCTTGGGGAAGGATTGTATGGACATCCTTCTGCTCAACTCAACTCTGAGCCTGGGGCAAGAATGAACTTTTATGACCTCTGGTGTTCAACAATGGATCAAGGATGCAATTTGCTGGGATTCAACTGAGGGTCCAAGACTGGACAAGGACCACTGATGTGAAAGGTTCAGGGAGAAGGGTTGTCCCAGACTGGACAAGGAGCACTGATGTGAAAGGTTCAGTGAGAAGGGTTGTCCCAGACTGGACAAGGAGCACTGATGTGAAAGGTTCAGTGAGAAGGGTTGTCCCAGACTGGACAAGGAGCACTGATGTGAAAGGTTCAGTGAGAAGGGTTGTCCGAGACTGGACAAGGAGCACTGATGTGAAAGGTTCAGGGAGAAGGGTTGTCCCAGACTGGACAAGGAGCACTGATGTGAAAGGTTTAGTGAGAAGGGTTGTGTCTTAGTGTTGGGAGCTGGATCTGAACCTACAACCTCTACTGTGTCTGGCAGTGTCTCTTGTTGCTGAGCCACCTGAGATGCTGGGCAGCTCCCTGTCTGATTCCTAAGACAACCTTGTCTTGTTTCTCTCGAACTTCAAACTCCTTGCTCCTCCCATGAACTTCTTATTTAAGCCTTGCCATTGCACTTCCTGCTTTCAAGATTATTGTGCTCTCACCGGCTAATATCTCACTCTTGTCGCTCCTGCTGCCGGCTGTATCTATCACTTGTTACTGACTTTTGGCTTGTTCCTTGACTACGCCTTTTTTTGGTCCCAACCTGCAACCACTAGTTACCAACCTTTGGCTTGTTTATTGACTTCTGCTTGATCCCTACCAGCTACATCTACTACTTGCTCACCTCCTGATGGGGAGATCCTGAGGACCGTGACCTGTTACTAACATGCAGTAAAACCCATCCCCACCATCAGGAGCTCTGATGAATACCTGTTAGTGCTTAGACCCCGCACCTCAGATGGGCCCGCATCATACACCAGGGTGACCTGATTGTATACCCATCCTGCTGATCGGTGAGAGCCTCTCTACTGCTTTACCAGTCTCTGAGTCTGACCTCTGAGCATGACAGTTAGCTTACCTGTTATATTTTCCCCTTTCCCTGTTTGTAACTATAATGTACTGTATGTTTATCCATTTGTAAATGAATCCAACATAAAGTTCGTCCTGTCCAAGATACCCAACATAAAGTTTGTCCTGTCTAAGATATCCAACATAAAGTTTGTCCTGTCTAAGATACCCAACATAAAGTTCGTCCTGTCCAAGATACCCAACATAAAGTCCGTCCTGTCCAAGATATCCAACATAAAGTCCGTCCTGTCCAAGATATCCAACATAAAGTTTGTCCTGTCTAAGATATCCAACATAAAGTTTGTCCTGTCTAAGATACCCAACATAAAGTTTGTCCTGTCTAAGATACCCAACATAAAGTTCGTCCTGTCCAAGATACCCAACATAAAGTTCGTCCTGTCCAAGATATCCAACATAAAGTTCTTCCTGTCCAAGATACCCAACAGGAGTGTTTTGGGATCCAGACTTAAGGTTGAATCACCCAGCCTATTAAGGACAGCCACCACCGCCACTCAGAAGGGCCTAATCCATACCATACGTAGAGGAGGAGATTATTAGGAAAGCCGCCAAACACATTGTTATGGATGCAAGGCTTTGCAGCACAGAAAAAAATGGCATGATGCATTTGCAGGCAATACCGTGTGTCACAGTGCGCCCCCTGGAAGTGAATGAGGTGTGCTGCAACTGTGCTGCAACTGTGCTGCAACCATGTCTAATGGAGGAAATTCAATGTGAAATCTCTCTTTTACAGAAATGCCTTCCTGTTCAAAGGTTTAATAAAGATGCAGTTTGAGTCATATCGTCCCATATTCTACTTTCTAGTGTCACTACAGTAAGAAATTTGAGAATACGGGGGGTTGTCCTGCTTTGCTTATACGGGGGGTTGTCCTGCTTTGCTTATACGGGGGGGTCGTCCTGCTTTGCTTATACGGGGGGTTGTCCTGCTTTGCTTATACGGGGGGTCGTCCTGCTTTGCTTATACGGGGGGTCGTCCTGCTTTGCTTATACGGGGGGTTGTCCTGCTTTGCTTATACGGAGGGTTGTCCTGCTTTGCTTATACGGGGGGTTGTCCTGCTTTGCTTATACGGGGGGGTCGTCCTGCTTTGCTTATACGGGGGGTTGTCCTGCTTTGCTTATACCGTGAGGTGTGGGAGATGAGAATATTTGTTGACCCCCATGCAAACCTTCTTTGTTTCCTCCCATTTGTACACACAATTTCCAGCTGATATTTGTAATTCTTTCGCTTTTTTAAATCACGCAAAGGCATACATTGTGTCAGTCTGTTGTTTCATTGCAGTCTGCACCCCCTAGCACTGCGGCAGGGTCAGAGCCTCCTATTAACACCGCCAGTAATCATAAAAGAGCTGCTTCTCTCTGCCTACCCACTCATTCGCCGTGTTACATTTCCTCCGTAACCCACTAATTTAGCACATGGAGGAAACCTTCAAGGCGTACTATTACTGCTAATTCTGTGTCGGCCAGGGAGGAGTTCTTGGCTTCCATATGGATTTAGAGCTGTGAGTGGCCATTCTGAGGGATCTCTGCAGAGAAGAGGCAGAGTCATTGTTTTCTCTCCCCTTGAAGTCTGGAGTTTGGAGCATTTGGAGGAGGTTAATTGAATCTTCATTGGGTCAAGAGGTTTGAAGAAGTCCTTTTACATTAAATAGCTATTATTGTCAGGGAGGTCACACTTGTGGTCATGCTGACATTGAAGCAGTGGGCATGTGGGAATGTTATCTCCCGGTAAGTTTCTTCATGGTATCATATGTGCCTTCTCATACACGCTTCAAAGGCTGAAGGTCAACGTACTTTACTTCTGGCACATGCATGGCGTGAAGAATGAGCAATACATCTAATGAAGACATTAAGGCAGGCTGTAGTGCCGCGTGCGGCGTCCCTCTGACGCGGTATACTTGGAGACGCCACAGCTCGCTACACGCCCTCCATCAGCTTCACCAATTGTAAAGGAGATCTCTAACTAGACACGTGCGGTTCGCTTCGTTCACAATCCAAATAGAGACAAAATGTTCCTTATTCAGGGATTCAAATGTATCAGAATTTTCAAATTATAATTGTCACAAATGTAAATGAATGCGAAATAAGGAAACAAAATTTGAAATGTAAACAGATTGCTGATTGCCTTCAAAAGGCTGTGGGGTTGATTTACTAAAGATGGAGAGCGCAAAATCTGCTGCAGGTCTGAATAGAAACCAATCAGCTTCCAGGTTTTTTGTCAAATCTTAATTGAACAAGCTGATTGGCTGCTGTGCACAGCCTTGGGAAATCAACTCCTTATTTATTTATTATTATTATTACAGGTACTTATATAACCCCGTCACTTAATGCAGAGCTGTACATATATACCCACATGGAAGAAAAATATAATTGAAATGCTACAATTTTGGCCATATTTAATATATTTCAATATTATATATATATATACACACACATATACATACACCCACACACACACACACACACACACACATACTGCATGTAGAAAGGCATTTTTATTACAAAATATATGAAAAATATTTTTAAAAATATATTTCAAATATTCATTTTTTTTCAGTTCTTTTCTATTCTATTCTGTTTTATTCTATTCAGACCTATTCTACTCTTTTTTAAGTTCAATTTTTGGAAGACGGCTATTTTCTCATACACACAGATGCATGGGAAGCACAGTGGCTGAATAGTTAGCACTTCAGCCTGGCAGTACTCGGGTTTTTGGTTCAAATCCCAACCACGGCACCACCTGCCTGGAGTTTGTATGTTCTCCCTGTGCCTGCGTGGGTTTCCTGCGGGAACTGCAAAGACACTCTAAAGACATTCTAGGAGGTTAATTGGCTGCAGGCTAAATTGTCCATAGTATGTATGTGTATGTATGTGAGTTAGGGACTTTAGATTGTACACTCCTCGGGGGCGGGTACTGATGTGAATGTACAATACCCACATGGAAGAAAATTATATTTGAAATGCTACAATTTTGGCCATATTTAATATATTTCAATAAATCTATCTATCTATCTATCTATCTATCTATATACAGTTGTGTTGAAAATAATATCAGTCAGACATCACTAACCGGATCAATCTCTGTTTTTGGTGGAAATGATATTTCTACATGGCAGATAATTTCCTAGCAGGTGTAGCAGAGTCATAGAAATCCAACAGACCCAACAGTCATGACATGCATGCTGCTGATTCTGTGTCATTGAATCACTCATTGAAAGGGGCGTGTTCAAAATAATAGCCGTGTGGAGTTCTATTAGTGACGTCATTCATTCTTTGATAAACAGGTGGCAATGATTGCCCTTATTTAAGGAAGGAAGGCAGCAAATGTTGGACATGCTGGTTACAGTGCATTTCTCTCTGAAATTCTGAGGAAAATGGGTCGTTCCAGACATTGTTCAGAAGAACAGCGTACCTTGATTAAAAAGTTGATTGGAGGGGAAAACATATAAAGAAGTGCAGAAAATGATCGGCTGCTCAGCTAAAATGATGAAAACTACCATTGGAATGGATAGAATAGCCAACATGGCGCGGACTCAGCCAACAATCAGCTCCAGGAAGATGAAAGAAGGTGTGACGTTCCCTGTGAGGACTCAGCCAACAATCAGCTCCAGGAAGATGAAAGAAGGTGTGACGTTCCCTGTGAGGACTGTTACAATTAGAAGACGCCGATGTGAAGCCAAGCTATCTGCAAGAAGTCCCCGCAAAGTCCCACTGTTGGGAAAAAGACGTGTGCTGAAGAGGTTACAATCTGCCAAAGAGCACAATGACTGGCCTAAAGAGAAATGGTGCAACATTTTGTGGACTGATGGAAGTAAGATTGTTCTTTTTGGGTCTAGTGGGCGGAGACAGTTTGTCAGACGACCCCCAAACACTGAATTCAGACCACAGTACACTGTGAAGACCGTGAAGCATGGTGGTGCAAGCATCATGATATGGGGATGTTTCTCATACTACGGTGTTGGGCCTATTTATCGCATACCAGGGATCATGGATCAGTTTGAATCCATCAGAATACTTGAAGAGGTCATGCTGCCTTATGCTGAAGAGGAAATGCCCTTGAAATGGGGGTTCCAACAAGACAACGACCCCAAACACACCAGTAAACGGGCAACATCTTGGTTCCAGACCAACAAGATGGACGTTATGGAGTGGCCAGCCCAATCCCCGGATCTTCATCCAATAGAAAACTTGTGGGGTGACATCAAAAATGCCGTTTGTGAGGCCAAACCAAGAAATCGAGAAGAACTGTGGAATGTGGTCCAATCATCCTGGGCTGGAATACCTGATCACAGGGGCCAGAAGTTGGGGGACTCCATGCAACACAGATGTACAGCAGTTCTCAGAAACAGTGCGACTACAACCAAATATTCATGAAGTCATTCAAAGGAAAGCAAAATCTTCAAACATTTCTCAGTTTATATAGTGAATGTTGGAGTTTGTAAAGAAGAATACAAACACGGCCATTTTTTTGAACCGTCTAATATTCACTTTTCTTCCATTTTTTTAGAGGAACAACACAAATTTGATGTATTTTTCTTCATGTTGTGATTTGGAATAGAATGTGTCGTGTTCCCAATGCATTTGTGTGGATGGAAAGAAAAGCTATTAGAAGGATTTGCAGCTTTATTCACTTTTTTCAACACACGGATATTATATTGAACATAACTGTATATATATATATATCGTATTGAGGGTTCCTCCATGAGTCCTACCCTAGGAGGAGCGTATTTTACTCCCCTGATCCAGGTTTCAGGTGTCGGTGAAGTTAGTTTTGGTAACATTGGTTTGTAAATTATTATTATTAGTATTATTAGTATTTATAAAGCGCCGATAGTTGGCTCAGCGCTGTACATTACAAAGGGGGACAGAACATGTGACAGAACAATACCAATACAATACAATACATGAGGGGATTGAGGGCCCTGCTCCTTGGAGCTTACAATCTAGGAGGGAGGGGATGGTGGCACAGGGGGAAATGGCTCTGGGGGATGGGGTGGTAGGAGGAGTGGAGGAGGTCGGCAATTAGCAGGGGGTGGGGCAGGCTTCCCTGAAGAGATGGGTTTTCAGGGTGCGCCCTAAGGAGAGGAGAGTAGGTGATAATCTGATGGGTTGGGGCAGGGAGTTCCAGAGGATGGGTGACACCCTGGAGAAGTCCTGGAGGTGGGCATGGGAGGAGGAGCCCAGGGAACTAGAGAGAAGGAGGTCTTGTGAGGAGCGGAGTGTGCGTGTTGGGCGGTACTTGGATATTAGGTCAGTGATGTAGTTCGGGGCAGTATGGTGGACGGCTTTGTACGTCAGTGTTAGGATTTTGAATTTGATCCGTTGCGCAATCGGAAGCCAGTGGAGGGATTGGCAGAGGGGGGTGGAGGACACTGAGTGGAGGCCAGTGGAGGGATTGGCAGAGGGGGGTGGAGGACACTGAGTGGAAGCCAGTGGAGGGATTGGCAGAGGGGGGTGGAGTACACTGAGTGGAGGCCAGTGGGGGGATTGGCAGAGGGGGGTGGAGGACACTGAGTGGAGGCCAGTGGAGGGATTGGCAGAGGGGGGTGGAGGACACTGAGTGGAGGCCAGTGGAGGGATTGGCAGAGGGGGGTGGAGGACACTGAGTGGAGGCCAGTGGAGGGATTGGTAGAGAGGGGTGGAGGACACTGAGTGGAGGCCAGTGGAGGGATTGGTAGAGAGGGGTGGAGGACACTGAGTGGAGGCCAGTGGAGGGATTGGCAGAGAGGGGTGGAGGACACTGAGTGGAGGCCAGTGGAGGGATTGGCAGAGGCGGGAGGAGGACACTGAGTGGAGGCCAGTAGAGGGATTGGCAGAGAGGAGTGGAGGACACTGAGTGGAGGCCAGTGGAGGGATTGGCAGAGGGGGGTGGAGGACACTGAGTGGAGGCCAGTGGAGGGATTGGCAGAGGGGGGTGGAGTACACTGAGTGGAGGTTAGTGGGGGGATTGGCAGAGGGGGTGGAGGACACTGAGTGGAGGCCAGTGGAGGGATTGGCAGAGGGGGGTGGAGGACACTGAGTGGAGGCCAGTGGAGGGATTGGCAGAGGGGGGTGGAGGACACTGAGTGGAGGCCAGTGGAGGGATTGGTAGAGAGGGGTGGAGGACACTGAGTGGAGGGATTGGCAGAGAGGGGTGGAGGACACTGAGTGGAGGCCAGTGGAGGGATTGGCAGAGGGGGGTGGAGGACACTGAGTGGAGGGATTGGCAGAGGGGGATGGCGGACACTGAGTGGAGGGATTGGCAGAGGGGGATGGCGGACACTGAGTGGAGGCCAGTGGAGGGATTGGCAGAGGGGGGTGGAGGACACTGAGTGGAGGCCAGTGGAGGGATTGGCAGAGAGGGGTGGAGGACACTGAGTGGAGGCCAGTGGAGGGATTGGCAGAGAGGGGTGGAGGACACTGAGTGGAGGCCAGTGGAGGAATTGGCAGAGAGGGGTGGAGGACACTGAGTGGAGGCCAGTGGAGGGATTGGCAGAGGGGGGTGGAGGACACTGAGTGGAGGCCAGTGGAGGGATTGGCAGAGGGGGGTGGAGTACACTGAGTGGAGGCCAGTGGATAATAAAGATAATAGTAAATAGTTATTATTGTAGCAGATATTTTCCATTGTTTATATCTGTAGTCACAGTCATTTGCTTTGTTGGGCATTCCATCTATATAACAAACAAACATCTTTTTCTCCATCCTTGGTGTATCGGAGGGTCCACTATTGCCTGAAGGGTCATTACCACCAGGAAACAGGGAAGCCGATCATCCAGTGGCTTTTCCCAGGCACTACAGTACCCAGGGGCGGACTGACAACTCATGGGGCCCCCGGGCAATACGGCATCATGGGGCCCCTGTGTCCTCACCCGCACTCAAACCACACCCAAAAAAACCTATGAAAGGTACCAGGGGCATCTCACGGGGTCCCCTACTGACCCCGGGCCCCAGTGCTTGAATAGTCAGTCCGCCCCTGACAGCACCATCAGAGGTTCTTGTATCTACTATATGTATCCTCAGATGTAAATGGATAAACAATCCCCCAAGTTTGGAGGTAACGGGGCCCCTTAATGACAGCATGGCAGGACTCATTAGCAGCTTTTGTAGCAGCGACTTCTGATCACGATATTTGTGATAAACAAAGGCTTGTTAACAGCTTAACATTGTAATTTCCCCCCTTTGCGAGTGAACAATCGCATTGTTATGGAAATGAGACGGGAAAGCGGGATGAAATAGGCGCTCTGTTCTTGTTTCTAATCCACGTTGGTTTTTTCTTTGCTGTACTTTCTGCTGATTTCCCCCAAGCTGGGTGACTGGGGAGTGCGAGGCGACGGCTCGGAGAACGGCGCTCGGTTATTGGAAGGCGGCTTGGAGTGGTTAAGTCGCAGCTTTGCCGTCGCGCTCGCCGTTCAGGATAAATTGGAAAACAATTATGGGACCTGTTGTTGAATTACACGTCTGATTTCATTTTTCCAGTGGAAGTTCATTAGTTGCCGCCAACAAAACCACAACGTCCATTGTCATTGGTCTATCAGAGGGCGGCATTGCGCAGCGCTTCAAGGAGAATTCCAGCTTTTGCAGTAAAATAACGAATACACCAATGCTGCAAAAAGCAAAAAAAATGTGCATTTATTATTTTTTTTGCATTTGTGCCGGCTAAGCGTTGCAACGGTGATCATGGGTGCAATCGTCTGGTTCCTTCAGGCTCTTCCTCCGGCTCAGGTCTGTACCAGGTCCAAACCTTCTGTTATAGAGCTGGAGGAAGTATCAATGAAAGCTGGGCTGCTGTTAGAAACCACGGGGCCCCATACAGCCAACCTGACGGGGCCCCATACAGCCAACCTGACAGGTCCCCCTCTTAAAAAAAACAGTTTACTATGCTTTGGTTATGAATGAACACAGCGAGTGATCGGTAGTGTCCATTCAGGAAAGGAAGGGGATGGTAAATGTGATGTATTTACCGGACGTTTCCCGCTCTCTCCATCCTGAAGCATCCTATTGTGTAGCTGCAACTGGTGGTGGGAAGGAGAGCAGGGAAGCCGGCAGTCAGTGGGGAGCCTGGGCAGGAGGGGGGATTGTATGGTGCACAGGGAGGGCGATGGGTGTGGCGGGGGGGGGGGCAATTACTGGAACCGATCCCCTGTATTACTCTCTCTACAGCAGCTGAAAGCCTGCAGGAAGGAGAGAAGAAGAAGCCGGCTTTCAGCTGCTGCAGAGAGAAACATACAGGGGATTGGTTCCAGTAATCCCCCCCCCCCCCCCCGTGCTGATCACCCTCTCTGCCCACATCAGATTTACTCAGCTGCCTGGGCCCCCATGCTGACCTGGGCCCCCATGCTGACCTGGGCCCCCATGCTGACCTGGGCTCCGTACAAGAGGACTGGTGGTACCCCCCTATCCACGGCCCTGAATATAAGTGCTGAGGTCACCACATGCATGCTCCATAGAGAACTGCAGTCCCTCTTTCTGGTCTGAAAGGAGGAGTTCTCTGTTATCACCCAATATGAGCCCTTCAACCGTTTCCTTAACACTATAGACCCCTCCCTCAACAATAGATCGCTCCCTCAACAACAGACCCCTCCCTCAACAACAGACCCCTCCCTCAACAACAGATCCCTCATATCAGCAATAGGTCAACGCCAGCAACTATAGACCCCTTCCTCAACAACAGATCCCTCACGGCAGCAATTGGCCACTCAGCAACAATAGACCCCCTGAACCCCTCCCTCAACAACAGATCCCTCACATCACCAATAGGTCAACGCCAGCAACTATAGACCCCATGAACCCCTCCCTCAACAACAGATCCCTCACATCACCAATAGGTCAACGCCAGCAACTATAGACCCCCTGAACCCCTCCCTCAACAACAGATCCCTCACATCACCAATAGGTCAACGCCAGCAACTATAGACCCCCTGAACCCCTCCCTCAACAACAGATCCCTCACATCACCAATAGGTCAACGCCAGCAACTATAGACCCCCTGAACCCCTCCCTCAACAACAGATCACTCACAGGAGCAATTGGCCACTCAGCAACAATAGACCCCCTGAACACCTCCCTCAACAACAGATCCCTCACATCAGCAATAGGTGAACGCCAGCAACAATAGACCCCCTGAACCCCTCCCTCAACAACAGATCCCTCACAACAGCAATAGGTGAACGCCAGCAACAATAGACCCCCTGAACCCCTCCCTCAACAACAGATCCCTCACATCAGCAATAGGTGAACGCCAGCAACAATAGACCCCCTGAACCCCTCCCTCAACAACAGATCCCTCACAACAGCAATTGGCCACTCAGCAAAAATAGACCCCCTGAACCCCTCCCTCAACAACAGATCCCTCACAGCAGCATTTGGCCACTCAGCAACAATAGACCCCCTGAACCCCTTCCTCAACAACAGATCCCTCACAGCAGCAATTGGCCACTCCGCAACAATAGACCCCCTGAACCCCTCCCTCAACAACAGATCCCTCACAACAGCAATTGGCCACTCAGCAAAAATAGACCCCCTGAACCCCTCCCTCAACAACAGATCCCTCACAGCAGCATTTGGCCACTCAGCAACAATAGACCCCCTGAACCCCTCCCTCAACAACAGATACCTCACAGCAGCAATTGGCCACTCAGCAACAATAGACCCCTGCAGTAACAATAGACCCTTTCACAACAATAGATTCCCCCAGCAACAATAAATCCTGCAGCAGCCAGCATCAATAGACCCTCCAGGACACCCCAGCGCCCCTTGCCATTATGTACATTCAGTGCTGGAGGTGTCAGAACTGCGTCCCCCCCCCCCCCCAAGTTCCCGCTGAAACAAATCCCTTTGAGATAGTATAGAGCCAGGAACATTGGCCGCAATGGACTGTGTGGATAAAATGAACACATGTACCGTAGATTCCGTGCTGAACACATGTACCGTAGATTCCGAGCTGAACACATGTACCGTAGATTCCGTGCTGAACACATGTACTGTAGATTCCGAGCTGAACACATGTACCGTAGATTCAGAGCTGAACACATGTACCGTAGATTCCGAGCTGAACACATGTACCGTAGATTCCGAGCTGAACACATGTACCGTAGATTCCGAGCTGAACACATGTACCGTAGATTCCGAGCTGAACACATGTACCGTAGATTCCGTGCTGAACACATGTACCGTAGATTCCGTGCTGAACACATGTACCGTAGAGTCCGAGCTGAAAACATGTACTGTAGATTCCGTGCTGGACACATGTACCGTAGATTCCGAGCTGAATACATGTACTGTAGATTCCGAGCTGAATACATGTACTGTAGATTCCGAGCTGAACACATGTACTGTAGATTCCGAGCTGAACACATGTACTGTAGATTCCGTGCTGAACACATGTACTGCAGATTCCGTGCTGAACACATGTACTGTAGATTCCGTGCTGAACACATGTACTGTAGATTCCGTGCTGAATACATGTACTGTAGATTCCGTGCTGAACACATGTACCGTAGATTCCGAGCTGAATACATGTACCGTAGATTCCGAGCTGAACACATGTACCGTAGATTCCGAGCTGAACACATGTACTGTAGATTCCGAGCTGAAAACATGTACTGTAGATTCCGTGCTGAACACATGTACTGCAGATTCCGTGCTGAATACATGTACTGTAGATTCCGTGCTGAACACATGTACTGTAGATTCCGTGCTGAACACATGTACTGCAGATTCCGTGCTGAATACATGTACTGTAGATTCCGTGCTGCATACATGTACCATAGATTCCGTGCTGAACACATGTACTGTAGATTCCGTGCTGAACACATGTACTGCAGATTCCGTGCTGAATACATGTAATGTAGATTCCGAGCTGAACACATGTACCGTAGAGTCCGAGCTGAAAACATGTACTGTAGATTCCGTGCTGAATACATGTACTGTAGATTCCGAGCTGAATACATGTACTGTAGATTCCGTGCTGAACACATGTACTGTAGATTCCGAGCTGAACACATGTACTGCAGATTCCGTGCTGAATACATGTACTGTAGATTCCGTGCTGAACACATGTACTGTAGATTCCGTGCTGAACACATGTACCGTAGATTCCGAGCTGAATACATGTACCGTAGATTCCGAGCTGAACACATGTACTGTAGATTCCGAGCTGAACACATGTACTGTAGATTCCGTGCTGAACACATGTACTGTAGATTCCGAGCTGAACACATGTACTGTAGATTCCGAGCTGAAAACATGTACTGTAGATTCCGTGCTGAACACATGTACTGCAGATTCCGTGCTGAATACATGTACTGTAGATTCCGTGCTGAACACATGTACTGCAGATTCCGTGCTGAATACATGTACTGTAGATTCCGTGCTGCATACATGTACCGTAGATTCCGTGCTGAACACATGTACCGTAGATTCCGTGCTGAACACATGTACTGTAGATTCCGTGCTGAATACATGTACTGCAGATTCCGTGCTGAACACATGTACTGTAGATTCCGTGCTGAACACATGTACCGTAGACTCCGTGCTGAACACATGTACCGTAGATTCCGTGCTGAACACATGTACTGCAGTTTCCGTGCTGAATACATGTACTGTAGATTCCGAGCTGAATACATGTACTGTAGATTCCGTGCTGAATACATGTACTGTAGATCCCGAGCTGAACACATGTACTGTAGATTCCGTGCTGAACACATGTACTGTAGATCCCGAGCTGAACACATGTACTGTAGATCCCGAGCTGAATACATGTACTGTAGATCCCGAGCGTAAAGCGTCTTCCGCAACTCCCAATCTTCCTTCTTAGAACTTATTACAAGTGGCCGAAACTTCTCAGCGTGTCCCGGAATCAGAGAGCCGGCTTAGCTCTCAGCTACATTTTACTAGAAATCATAATTTCTGTAAATAAGGAGCTATCTGAAAAAAACATATAAATATTAATTCGCCCAGAAGAGCCGCTAACAGTACCCGGGAGAGCTGGAAGTATTCCGAGAGGCGGCTATAATCCCCCCCCACCCCCGCCCTCAGCTCCGAGGAGCCGGCACAGACGTGTCTATCCAACCAGCAGAACTCCACGGACACAATTTACTTCTATTGCTTCCATTCGGGTCCGGAGCCCAGACAGCTTTTTAGCGGCAATCAGAAATAAAGTCTGCCGTGTTCTGCAATTAAAGGAGACGTCCGTGTCGCACTCCGACTTGTGTGTTCTGAAACTGCTAAACAGCTTTAGGAGGCCAGACGAGGATTTGGGTGGGTAGAGCCGGTGGAAGTAACTTCTACCGCAACTTCATCCAAGAAATCTCATAATCCGAATTCCATGGCTGGAGAAAGATATATCTGACAAATCATTTAAAAGGCTTTATATACTTATGTCTCTCTAGATGAGTAACTTCGATATCATCATCTGTTCCATAATCAAGCGTCAAGTCTTCTCCCCCCTACAAAGCCATTGACATGGCGCCAATCAATGGCCTCCAGCACCTTAGGCAACCATTGGCCAGGCTCCGTCTTAAACGGTCGGCGCATGTGGTCTTCGGCATTTGAGCAATGTTCCCACATGGTAGCAGCCAGACCCCTTCACCCCTAGTGACTTCACAAGTGTTTCCTGTTACCTTCCAGTGCTCCCAGTGTCATGTTCCAGTGCCTTCCAGTAGAATCTCTATGTTTGCAGTGCTCCCAGTGTCATCTCCCCATGCCTTCCAGTAGAATCTCTATGTTTCCAGTGCTCCCAGTGTCATCTCCCCATGCCTTCCAGTAGAATCTCTATGTTTGCAGTGCTCCCAGTGTCATCTCCCCATGCCTTCCAGTAGAATCTCTATGTTTCCAGTGCTCCCAGTGTCATCTCCCCATGCCTTAAAGTTCAATCTCTATGTTTCCAGTGCTCCCAGTGTCATCTCCCCATGCCTTCCAGTAGAATCTCTATGTTTCCAGTGCTCCCAGTGTCATCTCTCAATGCCTTTCAGTAGAATCTCTATGTTTCCAGTGCTACCAGTGTCATATCCCAATGCCTTCCAGTAGAATCTCTATGTTTCCAGTGCTCCCAGTGTCATCTCCCCATGCCTTCCAGTAGAATCTCTATGTTTGCAGTGCTCCCAGTGTCATCTCCCCGTGCCTTCCAGTAGAATCTCTATGTTTCCAGTGCTCCCAGTGTCATCTCCCCGTGCCTTCCAGTAGAATCTCTATGTTTGCAGTGCTCCCAGTGTCATCTCCCCGTGCCTTCCAGTAGAATCTCTATGTTTCCAGTGCTCCCAGTGTCATCTCCCCATGCCTTCCAGTAGAATCTCTATGTTTCCAGTGCTCCCAGTGTCATCTCCCCATGCCTTAAAGTTCAATCTCTATGTTTCCAGTGCTCCCAGTGTCATATCCCCATGCCTTCCAGTAGAATCTCTATGTTTCCAGTGCTCCCAGTGTCATCTCCCCGTGCCTTCCAGTAGAATCTCTATGTTTCCAGTGCTCCCAGTGTCATATCCCAATGCCTTCCAGTAGAATCTCTATGTTTGCAGTGCTCCCAGTGTCATCTCCCCATGCCTTCCAGTAGAATCTCTATGTTTGCAGTGCTCCCAGTGTCATCTCCCCGTGCCTTCCAGTAGAATCTCTATGTTTCCAGTGCTCCCAGTGTCATCTCCCCGTGCCTTCCAGTAGAATCTCTATGTTTCCAGTGCTCCCAGTGTCATATCCCAATGCCTTCCAGTAGAATCTCTATGTTTGCAGTGCTCCCAGTGTCATCTCCCCATGCCTTCCAGTAGAATCTCTATGTTTGCAGTGCTCCCAGTGTCATCTCCCCGTGCCTTCCAGTAGAATCTCTATGTTTCCAGTGCTCCCAGTGTCATCTCCCCGTGCCTTCCAGTAGAATCTCTATGTTTCCAGTGCTCCCAGTGTCATCTCCCCATGCCTTCCAGTAGAATCTCTATGTTTCCAGTGCTCCCAGTGTCATATCCCAATGCCTTCCAGTAGAATCTCTATGTTTCCAGTGCTCCCAGTGTCATCTCCCCATGTCTTCCAGTAGAATCTCTATGTTTCCAGTGCTCCCAGTGTCATCTCCCCATGCCTTCCAGTAGAATCTCTATGTTTCCAGTGCTCCCAGTGTCATATCCCAATGCCTTCCAGTAGAATCTCTATGTTTCCAGTGCTCCCAGTGTCATCTCCCCGTGCCTTCCAGTAGAATCTCTATGATTCCAGTGCTCCCAGTGTCATCTCCCCGTGCCTTCCAGTAGAATCTCTATGCTTCCAGTGCTCCCAGTGTCATCTCCCCGTGCCTTCCAGTAGAATCTCTATGTTTCCAGTGCTCCCAGTGTCATCTCCCCGTGCCTTCCAGTAGAATCTCTATGTTTCCAGTGCTCCCAATGTCATATCCCAATGCCTTCCAGTAGAATCTCTCTGTTTCCAGTGCTCCCAGTGTCATCTCCCCGTGCCTTCCAGTAGAATCTCTATGATTCCAGTGCTCCCAGTGTCATCTCCCCGTGCCTTCCAGTAGAATCTCTATGTTTCCAGTGCTCCCAGTGTCATCTCCCCGTGCCTTCCAGTAGAATCTCTATGTTTCCAGTGCTCCCAGTGTCATCTCCCTGTGCCTTCCAGTAGAATCTCTCTGTTTCCAGTGCTCCCAATGTCATATCCCAATGCCTTCCAGTAGAATCTCTCTGTTTCCAGTGCTCCCAATGTCATATCCCAATGCCTTCCAGTAGAATCTCTATGTTTCCAGTGCTCCCAGTGTCATCTCCCCATGCCTTCCAGTAGAATCTCTATGTTTCCAGTGTCATCTCCCAGTGCCTTCCAGTAGAATCTCTATGTTTCCAGTGTTTCCAGTGTCATCTCCCAATGTCTTCCAGTAGAATCTCTATGTTTCCAGTGCTCCCAGTGTCATCTCCCTGTGCCTTCCAGTAGAATCTCTCTGTTTCCAGTGCTCCCAGTGTCATCTCCCAGTGCCTTCCAGTAGAATCTCTATGATTCCAGTGCTCCCAGTGTCATCTCTCAATGCCTTCCAGTATAATCCCTGTGTTTTCAGTGCCCCTACAAGTATAATGATGGCTAATATAATGGGTCTCTATGGTGACTAGTACAATGGGACTCTATGGTGACTAGTACAATGGGGCTCTATGGTGACTAGTACAATGAGTATCTATGGTGACTAGTACAATGAGTCTCTATGGTGACTAGTACAATGAGTCTCTATGGTGACTAGTACAATGAGTCTCTATGGTGACTAGTACAATGAGTCTCTATGGTGACTAGTACAATGAGTCTCTATGGTGACTAGTACAATGAGTATCTATGGTGACTAGTACAATGGGGCTCTATGGTAACTAGTACAATGAGTCTCTATGGTGACTAGTACAATGAGTCTCTATGGTGACTAGTACAATGGGGCTCTATGGTGACTAGTACAATGGGGCTCTATGGTGACTAGTACAATGGGGCTCTATGGTGACTAGTACAATGGGACTCTATGGGGACTAGTACAATGGGGGTCTATGGTGACTAGTACAATGGGGCTCTATGGTGACTAGTACATTAAGTCTCTATGGTGACTAGTACAATGGGGCTCTATGGTGACTAGTACAATGGGGCTCTATGGTGACTAGTACAATGGGGCTCTATGGTGACTAGTACAATGGGGCTCTATGGTGACTAGTACAATGGGGCTCTATGGTGACTAGTACAATGGGGCTCTATGGTGACTAGTACAATGGGGCTCTACAGTGACTAGTACATTGAGTCTCTATGGTGACTAGTACAATGGGGCTCTATGATGACTAGTACAATGGGGCTCTATGGTGACTAGTACAATGGGGCCTATGAAGACTAGTACAATGGGGCTCTATGGTGACTAGTACAATGGGGCTCTATGATGACTAGTACAATGGGGCTCTATGGTGACTAGTACATTGAGTCTCTATGGTGACTAGTACAATGGGTCTCTATGGTGACTAGTACAGTGGGGCTCTATGGTGACTAGTACATTGAGTCTCTATGGTGACTAGTACAGTGGGGCTCTATGGTGACTAGTACAATGGGGCTCTATGGTGACTAGTACAATGGGTCTCTATGGTGACTAGTACAATGGGGCTCTATGATGACTAGTACAGTGGGGCTCTATGGTGACTAGTACAATGGGGCTCTATGGTGACTAGTACAATGAGTCTCTATGGTGACTAGTACAATGGGGCTCTATGGTGACTAGTACAATGGGTCTCTATGGTGACTAGTACAATGGGGCTCTATGATGACTAGTACAGTGGGGCTCTATGGTGACTAGTACAATGGGGCTCTATGGTGACTAGTACAATGAGTCTCTATGGTGACTAGTACAATGGGGCTCTATGGTGACTAGTACAGTGGGGCTCTATGGTGACTAGTACAGTGGGGCTCTATGGTGACTAGTACAGTGGGGCTCTATGGTGACTAGTACATTGAGTCTCTATGGTGACTAGTACATTGAGTCTCTATGGTGACTAGTACAATGAGTTCCATGCAGGTTGGCGTTTTTTCTCACTTCCAGCTAATCTGTAATGTTTGCAGAAATAAGCAATTTGCTGTAATTATAGAGATTTCAGATCTCAGTGTTAATTAAATTAACAGAACATATTGAAAAATAGTATCCTGGGGATGGTTTTATGGCGGGATCTGTACAGTCTGTGTTTAGGATTTTTTTTTGGAATAAGCAGTTTTGTGAGCTACATAACAAATAAGCAATTTCACCAACTTCACAGAATGATCTTTTCTGCGTGAATTATCTGTCAAAACGTGGAAACAAAATAAACATTTACATTTGGAAACCAAAATATTCATAAATGCATTTTATTTAATTAACACACAAAAAAATGTAAACCTGAACTCCGGGATGTGAGAATATGCCGTGAATGCAGCCATACATTGTGTACGAATGTGCCGTGAATGCAGCCATACATTGTGTACGAATGTGCCGTGAATGCAGCCATACATTGTGTATGAATGTGCCGTGAATGCAGCCATACATTGTGTATGAATGTGCCGTGAATGCAGCCATACATTGTGTACGAATGTGCCGTGAATGCAGCCATACATTGTGTATGAATGTGCCGTGAGAATGCAGCCATACATTGTGTATGAATGTGCCGTGAATGCAGCCATACATTGTGTACGAATGTGCCGTGAATGCAGCCATACATTGTGTACGAATGTGCCGTGAATGCAGCCATACATTGTGTATGAATGTGCAGAGAGAATGCAGCCATACATTGTGTATGAATGTGCCGTGAATGCAGCCATACATTGTGTATGAATGTGCCGTGAATGCAGCCATACATTGTGTACGAATGTGCCGTGAATGCAGCCATACATTGTGTACGAATGTGCCGTGAATGCAGCCATACATTGTGTATGAATGTGCCGTGAATGCAGCCATACATTGTGTATGAATGTGTCTGGAGATGCAGCTAATATAACAACACAAATCTCTCTTTAGATCAGCGTCTTGTAATAGACAGAAGACTAAGAGAGGGAGGGGGAAGCACCACGAGCCAATCAGGCTATACTTCTGTGCACATGTACTGACAATGGACACATGGTGATGGTGGTGGTGATGCTGGTGGTGATGATGGTGATGATGATGGTGGTGGTGATGATGGTGATGGTAGTGGTGGTGATGCTGGTGGTGATGGTGGCGGTGATGGTTGTGGTGGTGGTGATGATGATGGTGGCGGTGATGGTTGTGGTGGTGGTGATGATGATGGTGGTGGTGATGATGATGGTGGTGGTGATGATGATGGTGGCGGTGATGGTTGTGGTGGTGGTGATGATGATGGTGGTGGTGATGGTTGTGGTGATGATGATGGCGGTGGTGATGATGGTGATGGTTGTGGTGATGGTGGCAGTGGTGGTGATGGTACTGGTGGTGGTAATGGTGATGATGATGGTGCTGGTGGTGATGATGGTGATGGTTGTGGTGATGATGGTGATGGTGATGATGGTTGTGGTGGTGGTGATGATGATGCTACTGTTGATCCCGGTGGTGATGATGGTGATGGTTGTGGTGATGATGGTGATGGTGGTGGTGGTGATGGTGGTGATGGTTGTGGTGGTGGTGATGATGCTAGTGGTGATCCCGGTGGAGATGATGGTGATGGTTGTGGTGATGATGGTGGTGGAGGTGATGGTGGTGATGGTTGTGGTGGTGGTGATGATGCTAGTGGTGATCCCGGTGGAGATGATGGTGATGGTTGTGGTGATGATGGTGGTGGGAGGGGTGAGTGAGCACACACTGAAGTTAGGCTTTTAAGGAAGCCTGTTGTAGAGAATAAGGAGGCCATCATTGATGACTTTTATTCTGAAAATACCAGCTGGCTGTCATGCTAATCCAACATATAACAGGGCCTTTATGGTTGGCACCAAGAACACAAGTTCCCACCCCAGCTCCTGTCCTGCTAGAACAATGTCCTCCCCTGCTGAGGCTAAACCCTCCACCATAGTGTGCCCCACTCCATGCCAGAAGCCTCCACACAGTATTCCCGGCCGGCAACCTTTACATCCAAAAAGGAAGGAATGTCCGCACAGAGATAGGGTTGTTGCACTTTACTGGTGGAACTTGGAAGATGACACAAAACAGTCAACCACATTTAGTAGAAGTCTGCAGTAATCACATGTGAAAGCATACACGGTACCTTCTCAGCCATCTCCCTCTGACAGTCTCTCATGCACCCGGGGTCATTAGTACTCACAGGACTGGGCTCTCTGTTGTCACCTCCTCCATAGGTACACCTGTCTCGGGACCCTCCAGGGAAGGAGCCTCACACATGGAACTCTTGGCCTGGCCTAAGAGGAATTTTGCAATCTACCCCATCCCTAGGGTGGCCACCTCATCCCTTTAAAACCGAACACATATTAATGACCCGGGTTCTGAGGCTAATTTAACGCAGATCAGGCACTAAGTGATTTGAATCAACTCCTTAATCGGCCACAGAACCCGTGCAACTAATATGTGTTCGGTTTTAAAGGGATAAGGTGGCCACCCTACCGATCTCCAACCTCCAAAAAGGGACAGAAAAACTGCAGGCAGCCCTTCCTGAGTGCAGGACTACTCCTCCCAGCCTCCTGCCCCATCAAGGACCTACATGTGCTGACTAAGTGTGGGGTGTTTGGCTCCCATGCCCCAAGTGCACCCGGGCTCCTCCCAACCTGGCTTATAACAAGGCACTGGCTCACCCAGTGACATCACTGCCGGAGGGCTCCACCCAAAAGGGGCCTAGCACCTGGTGGCCCTATTCGCTGTAAGCAGATAGAGCCACCTGGTGACAAAGCAGCTAACTGCATCCGCCTACAAACAACTTCAGTATCTTTGAGGAACTGACCTGGAACAAGTCTGCAGTTCATTAGATCTGAAAGACATCAATGGCAGCCTTCTATCTCTCACACCACGTCGGCTCCGATTGCAGCACAAATACCAAGTGCACAAAACAGAGGTGAAACTAGAACCTTCAGGGCCCCGATGTAAGAAAACATGAAGCCCCCCCCCCCCCCCCTTGACCACCCTTTCCATCAATCCCAGGGCCCTTTCCTCTGGTGCCAGGGTCCTTCCCCCCAAGCCCTGGGCCCTTCCCTCGAACCCAGGGCCCTTCCCACTGATCTATGTGTCCTTAACCCCCATTGAGGAGCCCTTTATAAGTCCCAGTTCACACTCCTGCAACTTGCGATACATAAAATCGCATGACAAGTCAAAAACACATTCATCTCAATAGGTGCCGTCCTAATCAATGCGACTCGAGTCGCAGAGACAAAAAAAGGTTCCATAGTTAGTCTGGCTGAAGAAAGACAAATGTCCATCCAGTTCAACCATTAAAAACATCAACAGCATGGGCACCCTGACTGGGCTGCAACTACACAGCCCCATACTCAACAGACTGGGATACTCTGTGTGTTCTCACACCTTCCTGTCAGAGCCAGCATTACCTTTTTCAGCAACTTGATCTACAATAGTTCTTCTATTGGATCGGACTACACTGGCCAACCTTCCTTCCCCACCTCCCTCAATGAGCCTCCCCTCCTCACCTCCATCAATGAGCCTTCCTTCCCCACCTCCATCAATGTGCTTTCCTTCCCCACCTCCATCAATGTGCCTTCCTTCCCCACCTCCATCAATGAGCCTTCCCTCCCCACCTCCATCAATGAGCCTTCCTTCCCCACCTCCATCAATGAGCCTTCCTTCCCCACCTCCATCAATGAACCTTCCTTCCCCACCTTCATCAATGAGCCTTCCCTCCTCACCTCCTGCAATGAGCCTTCCCTCCCCACCTCTATCATTCAGAATTCCCTCCCCACTTCCATCAATGAGCCTCCCCTCCTCACCTCTATCAATGAGCCTTCCTTTCCACCTCCCTCAATGAGCCTCCCCTCTTCACCTCTATCAATGAGCCTTCCTTCCCCACCTCCATCAATGAGCCTTCCTTCCCCACCTCCATCAATGAGCCTTCCTTCCCCACCTCCATCAATGAGCCTTCCTTCCCCACCTCCATCAATGAGCCTTCCTTCCCCACCTCCATCAATGAGCCTTCCTTTCCCACCTCCATCAATGAGCCTTCCTTTCCCACCTCAATCAATGAGCCTTCCTTCCCCACCTCTATCACTAAGCCTTCCCTCCCCACCTCTATCATTCAGAATTCCCTCCCCAATTCCATCAATGAGCCTTCCCTCCCCACCTCTATCATTCAGAATTCCCTCCCCATGTCCATCAATGAGCCTTACCTCCCCACCTCTATCATTCAGATATCCCTTTCCACCTCCATCAATGAGCCTTCCTTCCCACCTCCATCAATGAGCCTTCCTTCCCCACCTCCATCAATGAGCCTTCCCTCCCAACCTCCATCAATGAGCCTTCCCTCCCAACCTCCATCAATGAGCCTTCCCTCTCCACCTCCATCAATGAGCCTTCCCTCCCCACCTCCATCAATGTGCCTTCCCTCCCCACCCCCATCAATGAGCCTTCCCTCCCCACCCCCATCAATGAGCCTTCCCTCCCCACCCCCATCAATGAGCCTTCCCTCCCCACCCCCATCAATGAGCCTTCCGTCCATATAATCCTATACCCACAGTTGATCCAGAGGAAGGCAAAAAACCCAGCAAAGCACGATCCAATTTGCTCCTGCAGGGGAAAAAAATTCAAAAAGGAAAAAGATTCCTGCACTACTTTTCTGCGACATAGGAGTGCCATAGACTGCAATGTCAAACCACAAAAGTTGCAAGCAAGTCATAAACAAGTATCAAGGAAGTCACGCAACTTTGGCATCTCAGCAGTATGAACCGAGCCCGAGGGTCCCATAGCAAGACCCCTTCATATGTTCTGCAGCGCCCCCTCTTCCTGATGACTTGGGCCTCCCCCACAGCGATAGAAGGCCAGGGCCCACTTGCAAGTGTGACCCTTGCGACCCTGGTAGTACTGCCACTGGCACACAACTTAATCCACAGACCCGTCCCGGTGACACGGAGTGCCCCTTTAAAAACTGCTGTTCTTGCAGGAAAGAGTGGCATGGCAGAGATGAATTCAGCCGCCCATGGAAGGCGCTCTCAGGGTCCCGTTTTAAATTGTCTTATTAATGTAATGAAAATCTGTGGGAGAATCCTTCCCTCCCCTCAATTATCCGCTCCAGCACTGAAATTCCCTACAGGAACCTTTAAATAGTGCTTTGGCTTTGCAGGCTGCCTATTATAATGTGAATATATTCAAATCTGTAAAAGGACGGGGAATATCAAACGTGGCGCGCCGGTTGTTCATTTGGCGTTCTCCGTACCGCAGACTTCACATATTTGCCGGGTAAATGATTGTTTCTTTAATCCTATAGCATTATGTCGCACTTTCATTTGTAGACGTTACACATCAGAAGTAGCGGGAAATCTGCCGTCTGCTAAAACATTGCTGGAATTATTGGCGGGTAATTACAGAAAAAAAAATACAATGTATGCGGGGGGGGGGGGGGGGGGGGGTAATATCTCAGAACAGTCGCACATTGGAGTTCTCCTGATTATTTTCCTGGTTGCTGCAGCTTTGTCTGCCGGACATTGTCCCGCTCTCCCCTGCCCCTTCCTCAGGGATCACGTACGCCCCGATTTATTGAGCTGCGGTAGAATTTAAAGGGTAATTTCACCTTTTGACCAAAAATAATAAAATGCACATTGCAGGTAATGAAGACAATTTGCATTTATTATTTTTTGGTTGCAGAAGCCTAGAAAGCATTGCACCAGCGAGCATCAGATCTCCTGCAGACCTGTCAGTATACCTGCTTCCTGTACAGGGTGTGCGGGGTGTATGAGATGTACGGGGTGTATGAGATGTACGGGGTGTATGAGATGTACGGGGTATATGAGATGTACGGGGTGTATGAGATGTACGGGGTGTATGAGATGTACGGGGTGTATGAGATGTACGGGGTATATGAGATGTACGGGTTGTACGGGGTGTGCAGGATGTATGGGATGTATGGAGATGTACAGGGATGTATGGGGTGCACAGAGTGTGCGGGGTGTACAGGGTGTGCGGGGTGTATGAGATGTACGGGGTATATGAGATGTACGGGGTGTATGAGATGTACGGGGTGTATGAGATGTACGGGGTATATGAGATGTACGGGTTGTACGGGGTGTGCAGGATGTATGGGATGTATGGAGATGTACAGGGATGTATGGGGTGCACAGAGTGTGCGGGGTGTACAGGGTGTATGGGGTGTTCAAAATGTATGGGGTATAAGGGATGTACGGGGTGTGCGGAATGTATGGGATGTACGGGGTATAAGGGGTGTACAGGGTGTGCGGGATGTATGGAGTGTATGGGATGTACGGGGTGTACGGGATGAATGGGGTGTACAGGGTGTACGGGGTGTATGTGGTATACAGAATGTATGGGGTGTACGGGATGTAGAGGATGTCGGGGGTGTACAAGATGTATGGGGTGTAAGGGATGTACGGGGTGTGCGGAATGTATGGGATGTACGGGGTATAAGGGGTGTACAGGGTGTGCGGGATGTATGGAGTGTATGGGATGTACGGGGTGTACGGGATGAATGGGGTGTACAGGGTGTACGGGGTGTATGTGGTATACAGAATGTATGGGGTGTACGGGATGTAGAGGATGTCGGGGGTGTACGGGGTGTACGAGATGTATGGGGTGTAAGGGATGTATGGGATGTACGGGGTGTAGGAGATGTACAGGATATAGGGGATGTAGGAGATGTACGGGGGGGAAAGGGTGTACGGGGTGTATGGGGTGTACGGGGGGGAAGGGGTGTACGGGGTGTATGGGGTGTACGGGGGGGAAGGGGTGTACGGGGTGTATGGGGTGTACGGGGGGGAAGGGGTATACGGGGTGTACAGACAAGCAGATATACTGACAAGAAGACTCAATGAACTGTCACAGAGCTCCACAGCGCCTTGGAAGTTCATTGAGAACTATAAGCTAAGGCTGCTGGGATTTGTAGTTCATTTATTCTCAGAACTCAGACATTCACCGAGTACTAAGCACCCCCCCCCCCCCCCCCAGACATTCACCGAGTACCAGATAGCCTGGCTCTGGGCCCAATCCAAGCTCAGTCACAGCAACAATCAGAGGACTCTGGAGAGCTTCATTGTCTGCTGGTGACTCTGATCTCAGGGGAGAACAATGGGGAACAGAAGAAGTTTTCTGACTGTTAGATGGTTGTCCTCAGCGGGGACACCACACACACCTGGGCCAGGTGACAGAAGGGTCGTGCAAGGGGAGACTTTAGTCTTTAGACTTCTTATGGCGGGGTCTCATAAGTAGACCCAACTGTGATCCAGTGACACTGCATGCTGTGATCCCGTGACACCACATGCTGTGATCCCGTGACACCACATCCTGTGATCCAGTGACACCACATCCTGTGATCCAGTGACACCACATGCTGTAATCCAGTGACACCGCATGCTATGATCCCGTGACACCACATGCTGTGATCCCGTGACACCACATCCTGTGATCCAGTGACACCACATGCTGTGATCCCGTGACACCACATGCTGTGATCCCGTGACACCACATCCTGTGATCCAGTGACACCACATGCTATGATCCAGTGACACCACATGCTGTAATCCAGTGACACTGCATGCTGTGATCCAGTGACACTGCATGCTTTGATCCAGTGGCACCACATGCTGTAATCCAGTGACACCGCATGCTGTGATCCAGTGACACCGCATGCTGTGATCCAGTGACACCGCATGCTGTGATCCAGTGACACTGCATGCTGTGATCCAGTGACACTGCATGCTGTGATCCAGTGACACCGCATGCTGTGATCCAGTGACACCACATGCTTTGATCCAGTGGCACCACATGCTGTAATCCAGTGACACCGCATGCTGTGATCCAGTGACACCACATGCTGTGATCCAGTGACACCGCATGCTGTGATCCAGTGACACCGCATGCTGTGATCCAGTGACACCGCATGCTGTGATCCAGTGACACCACATGCTATGATCCCGTGACACCACATGCTATGATCCCGTGACACCACATGCTATGATCCCGTGACACCACATGCTATGATCCCGTGACACCACACACACTGCCCCTGTCCATGGACTGTGGTGGTTTCTGTCGGGCAGACTCTGGGGGGAGGGGAGGGCTTGTTGTGCGATTTTCGTTGTTGTTTTGATGAGTCGTTATATTTCCCGGCTTCGCAGTTATGCTAATTAAGTGAAGCGTCCAATTAAACAGACAGATTGCACTGAAGGCCTCGGAATCTCGCTGCCGCTTTTCTGTTTTGTAATTTAAATTTGTTTGATAAAAGTCGTCTCTCTTCTTTTTTTTTTTTTCTTCTTTTCCCATTTAGCAAATCCCTCCCTGGAGCTGCTCAGTGGCAGGAAAATCCTCTCTGCTCCCCAGCAGCACCGCGCCGCTTTCACCCGACCATTCCAGAGGGTGCAACGAACATCGCCGGTATTGCTGCAGAGGATTCCATTGGGTTGGAAAAACAAAATTCGGTTCTCAGATACAAAAAATGTCTCCTGTTACCATGGTGAGGCCTGACAACCCCACACTGTGCGGAGGGAATGCGGGGGATGTGCCGTGCGCAGCCACACCCTTATTTCTCCAAAATGTGCAAGTCAGTGGCAACAGATTCAGAGTCACTCCACTTCTGTTCAGGAAAACCCCTCCCCCTCCGGGTGATCTATGCACATTGGGGGGACCCCTCTGGGTGATCTATGTACATTGGGGAACCCCTCTGGGTGATCTATGTACATTGGGGGGGCCCTTCTCGGTGATCTATGCACATTGGGGGGACCCCTCTGGGTGATCTATGCACATTGGGGGGGCCCTTCTCGGTGATCTATGCACATTGGGGGGACCCCTCTGGGTGATCTATGCAGCTCCTCCACAGTTCCCATGAGCCTCTTGGCTGCTTCTCTGATGAATGCTCTCCTTGCCCGGCCGGTCAGTTTAGGTGGGCGGCCATGTCTTGGTAGGTGGGCAGTTGTGCCGTACTCCTCCCATTTCCAGATGATGGATTGAACACAGCGCTCTGTGAGATCTTCAAAGCTTGGGAGATTCATTTATAACCTCACCCTGCTGTAACTACTTCCCTACCGGGCACTTCTACCCCCTTCCTGCCTCCCGGGCACTTCTACCCCCTTCCTGTCTACCGGGCACTTCTACCCCCTTCCTGCCTACAGGTCACTTCTACCCCCTTCCTGCCTACCGGGCACTTCTACCCCCTTCCTGCCTACCGGGCACTTCTACCCCCTTCCTGCCTACCGGGCACTTCTACCCCCTTCCTGCCTACTGGGCACTTCTACCCCCTTCCTGCCTACAGGGCACTTCTACCCCCTTCCTGCCTACTGGGCACTTCTACCCCCTTCCTGCCTACCGGGCACTTCTACCCCCTTCCTGCCTACTGGGCACTTCTACCCCCTTCCTGCCTCCCGGGCACTTCTACCCCCTTCCTGCCTACCGGGCACTTCTACCCCCTTCCTGCCTACAGGTCACTTCTACCCCCTTCCTGCCTACCGGGCACTTCTACCCCCTTCCTGCCTACTGGGCACTTCTACCCCCTTCCTGCCTACAGGACACTTCTACCCCCTTCCTGCCCACCGGGCACTTCTACCCCCTTCCTGCCTACAGGACACTTCTACCCCCTTCCTGCCCACCGGACACTTCTACCCTCTTCCTGCCCAGGCCAATTTTCAGCTTTCAGCGCTGTCGCACTTTGAGTGACAATTGTGCGGTCATGCAACACTGTACCCATATGACATTTTTATATTTTTTTTTTAGACAGATGGAGCTTTATTTTGGTGGTATTTAATCACCTCAGTGGGGTTTTTATTTTCTGCTAAACAAACCAAAAACTGAAAATTTTGAAAAAAAAAAAAGTTTTGAGGCTTCACTGATGGGCACTGATGGACAGATATAGTAAATGCAGGGTCTGGGGAGAGCGGATATAGTGAATGCGGGGTCCGGGGAGAGCGGATATAGTGAATGCGGGGTCCGGGGAGAGCGGATATAGTGAATGCGGGGTCCGGGGAGAGCGGATACAGTGAATGCGGGGTCCGGGGAGAGCGGATATAGTGAATGCGGGGTCCGGGGAGAGCGGATATAGGGAATGCGGGGTCCGGGGAGAGCGGATATAGTGAATGCGGGGTCCGGGGAGAGCGGATATAGTAAATGCAGGGTCCGGGGAGAGCGGATATAGTGAATGCGGGGTCTGGGGAGAGCGGATATAGTGAATGCGGGGTCCGGGGAGAGCGGATATAGTGAATGCGGGGTCCGGGGAGAGCGGATATAGGGAATGCGGGGTCCGGGGAGAGCGGATATAGGGAATGCGGGGTCCGGGGAGAGCGGATATAGTGAATGCGGGGTCCGGGGAGAGCGGATATAGTGAATGCGGGGTCTGGGGAGATGGGATATAGTGAATGCGGGGTCCGGGGAGAGCGGATATAGTGAATGCGGGGTCCGGGGAGATGGGATATAGTGAATGCGGGGTCTGGGGAGAGCGGATATAGTGAATGCGGGGTCCGGGGAGAGCGGATATAGTGAATGCGGGGTCCGGGGAGAGCGGATATAGTGAATGCGGGGTCCGGGGAGAGCGGATATAGTGAATGCGGGGTCCGGGGAGAGCGGATATAGTGAATGCGGGGTCCGGGGAGAGCGGATATAGTGAATGCGGGGTCCGGGGAGAGCGGATATAGTGAATGCGGGGTTTGGGGAGAGCGGATATAATGAATGCGGGGTCCGGGGAGAGCGGATATAGTGAATGCGGGGTCCGGGGAGAGCGGATACAGTGAATGCGGGGTCCGGGGAGAGCGGATATAGTGAATGCGGGGTCCGGGGAGAGCGGATATAGTGAATGCGGGGTCCGGGGAGAGCGGATATAGTGAATGCGGGGTCCGGGGAGAGCGGATATAGTGAATGCGGGGTCCGGGGAGAGCGGATATAGTGAATGCGGGGTCCGGGGAGAGCGGATATAGTGAATGCGGGGTCCGGGGAGAGCGGATATAGTGAATGCCGGGTCCGGGGAGAGCGGATATAGTGAATGCGGGGTCCGGGGAGAGCGGATATAGTGAATGCGGGGTCCGGGGAGAGCGGATATTTCATGTATATCGGACGCTCGCCGCGCACAATCCTCCTGGAATGACAAGTAATGATGGGAGATTCGGTTTCATTTCCAGGGCTCATCATTGTGACTTTGTAGATGAAAGGCGATACGGACGCACAGGTAATGGAAGACTGCGGCTGCATATTCATTTCCAGGAGCAGCAAGTCTCTCATATCCAGGCGTTTCATGTCATCGAATCTGCTTCACGTATCCATGACTTTTAATATTCGCCATTAACCCTCTAAGGACCGCAAGAGTCAAGCGCGGCTTTTGACGGCTTGTAATGAATCCTTTCCACGCGATCGCTACGACTTCCTTTGGTTTTGATTTAATATGCAGCATTAGAAGAACACAAACGCGGCTGATAGTTTGATTTTCATCATCACCGATGTGTAACTAATAGGAGTTTTCAAATTAAAAAAATAAATGAAAGGAGGAATAGAAAAAGTTCATGTCAAGTTCTAAGAACACAAGAGAGGAAAACACGGAGCGATCCAATCAGATGAGAGCTAAAAAGTGACTGAAATCATCAGAGCGCAACTCGAAGCGGACTTTGCTGAGGAGTGAAAGTCGACTTGTCATTGGCCAATCCCATCCCAGATACACACAGAGCTACATCACCACCAGGGCCGGGGTAGAATATACTGCACCCTAGGCAACACCAACTACTTGCCCCCTGCCCCCCAAAAAATAATAAGCATTTTTCCCCACTTCCAGTCCGGACACTTTTCCCCACTTCCAGTCCGGACACTTTCCCCCCCCGTTCCAATCCGGACACTTTCCCCCCCCCCTTCCAGTCCGGACACTTCCCCCCCCCCTTCCAGTCCGGACACTTTCACCCCCCTTCCAGTCCGGACACTTTCCCCCCCTTCCAGTCCGGATACTTTCCCCCCTTCCAGTCCGGACACTTCCCCCCCCCCTTCCAGTCCGGACACTTCCCCCCCCCCCTTCCAGTCCGGTCACTTTTCCCCCCTTCCAGTCCGGACACTTTCCCCCCTTCCAGTCCGGACACTTTCCCCCCCTTCCAGTCCGGACACTTTCCCCCCCTTCCAGTCCGGACACTTTCCCCCCCTTCCAGTCCGGACACTTTCCCCCCCTTCCAGTCCGGACACTTTCCCCCCCTTCCAGTCCGGACACTTTCCCCCCCTTCCAGTCCGGACACTTTCCCCCCCTTCCAGTCCGGACACTTTCCCCCCCTCCAGTCCGGACACTCCCCCCCCCCTTCCAGTCCAGACACTTTCCCCCCTTCTTGTCTGGACACTCCCCCCCCCCTTCCAGTCCGGACACTTTCACAGGGAGCCCACACAAGCAGGGTGCGGGGAGGACGTTTATATTCATGGGACGGACGGGAAGTGGTTAAAAGCAGTAAAAATATTAGACATGCTGGTAGGTGAATTGGCTCCTGTCTAAATTGGCCCCTAGTATGTGTATGTATGAATGTGAGTTAGGGACCTTAGATTGTACGCTCCTCGGGGGCGGGGACAGATGGGAAGGTACAATATATATGTAAAGTGCTGCGTAAATTGACGGCGCTATATAAGTACCTGAAATAAATAAAATAAATAAATATTAAATCAACAAAATATGAAACTGCTACATTTCTTTTCATTTGCAAAAATAAGTGCCATAAGATGCCTCCAGAACCGATATTAACAGCAAAATATATTTTTTTTAACCAAATATAAATTAACCGTATTAACCAATCAGACAGAGAAACAAACAAAAAAAGAGACAGAGTTACAAAACTCCACAGTGATCAGCAGCAGTCAGCCGGCTTGCAGTAATAGACTGAGTCTGAGAGGAACACTGGAAGGGGCAGCAGCTCAGCTGCTACACTGGCCCCAGACACCCGGCATCTTCCTTTGTCCTTTCTTCCTCCCCTCAGCTGAAGGATCATTCATGGCATGGTAGCGTCCCACATGATCAATCACCATCCACTCCCCTCACCCTGACCATTGTCCGCTTCCCTCCTCCTCCCATCACCTCCACGACCCGCCATCCTCCTAGGCTCAGCTCACCTCTGATGGCTCCTACCAGGGTGAGGACTCCAGGCTGCAGCTCTCAGTGAGGACGGCCACCCACATTATTAATCACCATCCGCTCCCCTCACCCTGACCATTGTCCACTTCCCTCCTCCTCCCATCATCTTCATGACTCGCTACCATCCTAGGCCCATAATTGGTGTCAGTGGGAGGAATAGTACCCCATCATTGGTGTCAGTGGGAGGAATAGTGCCCCATCATTGGTGTCAGTGGGAGGAATAGTGTCCCATCATTGGTGTCAGTGGGAGGAATAGTGCCCCATCATTGGTGTCAATGGGAGGAATAGCGCCCCATCATTGGTGTCAATGGGAGGAATAGCGCCCCATCATTGGTGTCAGTGGGAGGAATAGTACCCCATCATTGGTGTCAGTGGGAGGAATAGTGTCTTATCATTGGTGTCAGTGGGAGGAATAGTGCCCCATCATTGGTAATAATGGGAGGAATAGTGGCCCATCATTGGTATCACTGGGAAGAATAGTGTCCCATCATTGGTGTCAGTAGGAGGAATAGTGCCCCATCATTGGTGTCAGTGGGAGGAATAGTGCCCCATCATTGGTGTCAGTGGGAGGAATAGTGCCCCATCATTGGTGTCAGTGGGAGGAATAGTGCCCCATCATTGGTAATAGTGGGAGGAATAGTGGCCCATCATTGGTGTCAGTAGGAGGAATAGTGCCCCATCATTGGTGTCAGTGGGAGGAATAGTGCCCCATCATTGGTAATAGTGGGAGGAATAGTGGCCCATCATTGGTATCACTGGGAGGAATAGTGCCCCATCATTGGTGTCAGTGGGAGGAATAGTGCCCCATCATTGGTGTCAGTGGGAGGAATAGTGCCCCATCATTGGTATCAGTGGGAGGAATAGTGCCCCATCATTGGTGTCAGTGGGAGGAATAGTGCCCCATCATTAGTAATAGTGGGAGGAATAGTGCCCCTTCATTGGTGTCAGTTGGAGGAATAGTGCCTCATCATTGGTGTCAGTGAGAGGAATAGTGCCCCATCGTTGGTGTCAGTGGGAGGAATAGTGCCCCATTGTTGGTGTCAGTGGGAGGAATAGTGCCCCATCATTGGTATCAGTGGGAGGAATAGTGCCCCATCATTGGTGTCAGTGGGAGGAATAGTGCCCCATCATTGGTGTCAGTGGGAGGAATAGTGCCCCATCATTGGTGTCAGTGGGAGGAATAGTGCCCCATCGTTGGTGTCAGTGGGAGGAATAGTGCCCCATCATTGGTGTCAGTGGGAGGAATAGTGCCCCATCATTGGTAATAGTGGGAGGAATAGTGGCCCATCATTGGTGTCAGTGGGAGGAATAGTGCCCCATCATTAGTAATAGTGGGAGGAATAGTGCCCCTTCATTGGTGTCAGTTGGAGGAATAGTGCCTCATCATTGGTGTCAGTGGGAGGAATAGTGCCCCATCATTGGTATTATTGGGGGGGGATTAGTGCCCCATCATTGGTATCAGTGGAGGAATAGTGGCCCATCATTGGTGTCAGTGGGAGGAATAGTGCCCCATCATTGGTGTCAGTGGGAGGAATAGTGCCCCATCATTGGTGTCAGTTGGAAGAATAGTGCTCCATCATTGATATTGTTGGGGGGGGGATTAGTGCCCCATCATTGGTATCAGTGGGAGGAATAGTGCCCCATCATTGGTGTCAGTGGGAGGAATAGTGCCCCATCGTTGGTGTCAGTGGGAGGAATAGTGCCCCATCGTTGGTGTCAGTGGGAGGAATAGTGCCCCATTGTTGGTGTCAGTGGGAGGAATAGTGCCCCATCATTGGTATCAGTGGGAGGAATAGTGCCCCATCATTGGTGTCAGTGGGAGGAATAGTGCCCCATCATTGGTGTCAGTGGGAGGAATAGTGCCCCATCATTGGTGTCAGTGGGAGGAATAGTGCCCCATCATTGGTGTCAGTGGGAGGAATAGTGCCCCATCATTGGTGTCAGTGGGAGGAATAGTGCCCCATCATTGGTGTCAGTGGGAGGAATAGTGCCCCATCATTGGTGTCAGTGGGAGGAATAGTGCCCCATCATTGGTGTCAGTGGAAGGAATAGTGCCCCATCATTGGTGTCAGTGGGAGGAATAGTGCCCCATCATTGGTATCAGTGGGAGGAATAGTGTCCCATCATTGGTGTCAGTGGGAGGAATAGTGCCCCATCATTGGTGTCAGTGGGAGGAATAGTGCCCCATTGTTGGTGTCAGTAGAAGGAATACTGCCTTGTATTAATGGGAGGTATAGTGCCCAAAGGACCTGATAAAGGCAAGCAAAGGGCCACATCTGGCCCCAGGGCTGCAGTTTGGAGACCACTGATCTACACCATGTGGTACGTTGTATGTGTGTGGACACATCTGAGGGGAGATTTGATTTCCATGAACACCTTTACTTCTCTGAAGTCCCATCATACAGAAACACATAAGATAGTCCCTCTGAAGGGCAGGAAGCAGCGGATCCAGAGTAAGAAATCCTTCTAATAGCCTTCCTCTGCCTTCCTCCAGACAAGACATGTAATCGGTGCGGAGAGGAGGGATGGTGAAGACTCCGTTAACACGCTATTAATTACAGAACACAGGGGCACGTCATCGTGTTAATTACAGCAAGCCTCGCGCTTAGAGGAGCCACTGTCCTGCCAGCCCAATGCTGATGAGTAATTATTTTTCCTCAAGATTCTCTTTTTTTCCATTCATTTGATGAGTCCGACTTCCACGTCTTGTTAAAATGGGTCTCTGGTGATGAAAGTCATTTAACATAAATTAATTCTGCGTCTCTCTCTACCTGCTTTACAGCCTCGCCGCAAACGCTGGTGGAGACCAAATCTTTACAGAATTGCTTTCATCTTCCCGAAATGAGATGAAGTAAGAGGGCGAGAGCCGCTGATGACAACGCCGCCGCAATTATTATCTTTGTTTAGATACATTGTAAGAGCCGGAATCTGTTCCCACCGCGTCTTCGGAAATAGCCGCCTCCTTCGCCGGCTCTTGGACCGCGTACTTCACTTTTAATCAGCTGGAATGGCGCACAATTTGTAAGTTGTTGTTGTTGTACGTCTTCTGTGGAGACACGGGTGGACTTTCATGGACTCTGGTGTTGTCATACAAGTTGTCATCCTAAACGGCCAGCTTGGCCTGGAAATTGAGGCGTCGGCCAGTCCAGTTGATTAAATAATAAATCCATTATTATCCGCGTTCCGTAGGTTTGTGTTTCATCTGTCCGTTTACAGATGAAAAACAGAGACCTGTGTATTCCTGTGGACTAGTGGATGTAAACGAATGATCATCTGTTTACACACGTTAATGTCCGCATCTGTTATCCGTATTTTTGAACGGAAGAAAACCCTATTTTTTTTCTGTTAAAAAAAAAAATGGAACGGACGAAAATGGATGTAAAAGGATGAAAAACGGATGTAAAGGGACAAAAATAGATGTAAACGGACGGAAATGGATGTAAAAGGATAAAAAATGGATGTAAAGGGACAAAAATAGATGTAAACGGATGGAAATGGATGTAAACAAATGAAAAATGGATGGAAATGGATGAAAAATGGATGTAAACAGACAAACAGATGTAAAGGGACAAAAATAGATGTAAATAGATGAAAAACTGATGTAAACGGACGGAAATGGATGTAGAAGGATGAAAATGGATGAAAAATGGATGTAAACAGACAAAAACTGATGTGAACGGACGGAAATGGATGTAGAAGGATGAAAAACGGATGTAAACAGACAAAAACAGATGTAAAGGGACAAAAATAGATGTAAATAGATGAAAAACTGATGTAAACGGACGGAAATGGATGTAGAAGGATGAAAATGGATGAAAAATGGATGTAAACAGACAAAAACTGATGTAAACGGACGGAAATGGATGTAGAAGGATGAAAAACAGATGTAAAGGGACAAAAATAGATGTAAACGGACGGAAATGGATGTAAACAAATGAAAAATGGATGGAAATGGATGAAAAATGGATGTAAACAGACAAAAAGATGTAAAGGGACAAAAATAGATGTAAACAGATTAAAAACGGATGGAAATGGATGTAGAAGGATGAAAATGGATGAAAAATGGATGTAAACAGACAAAAACAGATGTAAAGGGACAAAAAATAGATGTAAACAGATGAAAAACAGATGTAAACGAACGGAAATGGATGTAAACAGACAAAAACTGATGTAAACGGACAGAAATGGATGTAGAAGGATGAAAAACGGATGTAAACTGATGAAAGTAAACGGATGTGAACTGATCCGTTTTTTCTTGGAGAAAACGTGACTGAACTGACAAAAAAAACGGAATTCCCGTGCGAAAGGAGCCTAAATGTTAACCCCTTCACCTCTCACACCTGTTCAGCCCCTAAGGACCAGAACGATTTTTATATTTCTCTGTGGACCTGTTTATTCAGCAATACCTTTGCAGTTCCTGAACCCACAACAGTGACATCAGTCTGTAGATGCAGCAAAGCATGCTGGTTATACTCACTGTGCAACCTAAGGGGTTAATCCTCCGCATTGTGTAAAAAGGCTGATTGATCCTGTCTTCTCTGATCCCCCCCTTCTTCCATTGCCCCCCTCTTATGTCCTGATAAGCCATATGGTGCGGAGACACTCTGCACATGCTCAGTTTGGTGTGTCTTGCTAGAGAGGTGTTTTTTTTTTCAGCACACATATGCGAACGCTGCTGGAATTAATATCTCTATAGGAAGGTACAATGTTTTATATTTACTTATTTTACACTTTTTAACATTTCTTTAGTGTCTTCCTGGTTTCTAGGCCAAAAGGATGTCATGCATCCCAGGAGTCTTCATGGGAAGAGAGGCTTCCCCAGCTAAGCACACCCCCTGCCTGTGCTAAGGGCAGGTTGATCCCAGGAAGTAAATGCTACACTTATCAAATCGGTCCTTACTCAAGATGGCCATGGCTAAAAATGATAGGCAGGTTGACTTTCAAAGTGATTTACTGTATCAGCAAAATAAAGCATGGAGACATGGATGGATGGATGGAGACATGGATGGATGGATGGATGGATGGATGGAGACATGGATGGATGGAGACAAGGATGGATGGATGGATGGATGGATGGAGACATGGATGGATGGAGACAAGGATGGATGGATGGAGACATGGATGGATGGATGGATGGAGACATGGATGGATGGAGACAAGGATGGATGGATGGATGGATGGATGGATGGAGACAAGGATGGATGGAGACAAGGAAGGATGGGTGGAGACATGGATGGGTGGAGACATGGATGGGTGGAGACAAGGATGGATGGAGACAAGGATGGATGGATGGTTGGATGAATGGAATGAGACATGGATGGAGACAAGGAAGGATGGGTGGAGACATGGATGGATGGAGACATGGATGGATGGAGACAAGGATGCATGGTTGGATGGATGGAGACATGGATGGACGGAGACAAGGATGGATGGATGGTTGGATGAATGGAATGAGACATGGTTGGATGGATGGAGACATGGATGGACGGAGACAAGGATGGATGGATGGTTGGATGAATGGAATGAGACATGGTTGGATGGATGGAGACATGGATGGATGGAGACAAGGATGGATGGATGGTTGGATGAATGGATGGAGACATGGTTGGATGGATGGTTGGATGAATGGATGGAGACATGGTTGGATGGATGGATGGTTGGATGAATGGATGGAGACATGGTTGGATGGATGGATGGTTGGATGAATGGATGGAGACATGGTTGGATGGATGGATGGATGGTTGGATGAATGGATGGAGACATGGTTGGATGGATGGTTGGATGAATGGATGGAGACATGGTTGGATGGATGGTTGGATGAATGGATGGAGACATGGTTGGATGGATGGTTGGATGAATGGATGGAGACATGGTTGGATGGATGGTTGGATGAATGGATGGAGACATGGTTGGATGGATGGTTGGATGAATGGATGGAGACATGGTTGGATGGATGGTTGGATGAATGGATGGAGACATGGTTGGATGGATGAGTCTGCTTTGCATATTAAATATGAATTGCGCAGTGTTTTCGGTTTCGGTGATCACATACAATTCTGCATTGAGAAGAAAGCTGAGACGTCTAAGTGACGATTCCCCCATTTCTGGTGTAACGAGATGAGAGCCGGAAGTCCAGCTTTGTGATGTTGTCTTCGGTACAGAAGGTTTCTTCTGATTCCTGTCTTCCTTGGAGCCCCAATTTACATCTCTCACAGTCCACAACAATTCGTCCAGCCGACTTCCAACGTGTTCCGGTATAATATCCGCACGCCGGAGAACTACAATACGGCTGTTTGTGGTGGAAACCTTAATATCCTGAAATCTTCTAACTTCTTGTAAGTACAAGTCCTCCCCATAGATATATATATATATATCATCCTGAACCCTGCTGAATACATTGTATTTACTTCTAATATCTTCACTGAGCAGATTCCTCGACTTTCTGTCTCTTTTGTATCCAAATCTGACTCGGATCCGGGAATTCTCTCCTCTGTATTACGGGGGATTGAATGAACGTTCTTTATCTGAGTGTTGGGATGTTTTTCCTCATTCAGCCAAAAACTCAGATCCCGCTTTATATATTTTACTTTTAATAAATGTGCCGAACCTTTATCCGCCTCTTCACACAGCCGCCGCAAATAGTTACATGTCTGTTATGTTGCATGTTAATCATGTGGGCTCTCCAATGCACCAGAAAGCACCAAAAATGGAGCGTGTGCCACACAATGTAGCACTTGAAGATCTATATAGAGGAATCAGGACCTCCTTCCTCCCGCCGGTGACCCCTCTAGTGATAGATCTATATAGAGGAATCAGGACCTCCTTCCTCCCGCCGGTGACCCCTCTAGTGATAGATCTATATAGAGGAATCAGGACCTCCTTCCTCCTGCCGGTGACCCCTCTAGTGATAGGATCTATATAGAGGAATCAGGACCTCCTTCCTCCTGCCGGTGACCCCTCTAGTGATAGATCTATATAGAGGAATCAGGACCTCCTTCCTCCTGCCGGTGACCCCTCTAGTGATAGATCTATATAGAGGAATCAGGACCTCCTTCCTCCCGCCGGTGACCCCTCTAGTGATAGGATCTATATAGAGGAATCAGGACCTCCTTCCTCCTGCCGGTGACCCCTCTAGTGATAGATCTATATAGAGGAATCAGGACCTCCTTCCTCCCACCGGTGACCCCTCTAGTGATAGGATCTATATAGAGGAATCAGGACCTCCTTCCTCCTGCCGGTGACCCCTCTAGTGATAGATCTATATAGAGGAATCAGGACCTCCTTCCTCCTGCCGGTGACCCCTCTAGTGATAGGATCTATATAGAGGAATCAGGACCTCCTTCCTCCTGCCGGTGACCCCTCTAGTGATAGATCTATATAGAGGAATCAGGACCTCCTTCCTCCTGCCGGTGACCCCTCTAGTGATAGATCTATATAGAGGAATCAGGACCTCCTTCCTCCCGCCGGTGACCCCTCTAGTGATAGGATCTATATAGAGGAATCAGGACCTCCTTCCTCCTGCCGGTGACCCCTCTAGTGATAGATCTATATAGAGGAATCAGGACCTCCTTCCTCCCACCGGTGACCCCTCTAGTGATAGGATCTATATAGAGGAATCAGGACCTCCTTCCTCCTGCCGGTGACCCCTCTAGTGATAGATCTATATAGGGGAATCAGGACCTCCTTCCTCCTGCCGGTGACCCCTCTAGCGATATAAAGATCTATATAGAGGAATCAGGACCTCCTTCCTCCTGCCGGTGACCCCTCTAGTGATAGGATCTATATAGAGGAATCAGGACCTCCTCCCTCTTGCCGGTGACCCCTCTAGTGATATAAAGATCTATATAGAGGAATCGGGAGCTCCTTCCTCCTGCTGGTGACCCCTCTAGTGATATAAAGATCTATATAGAGGAATCGGGACCTCCTTCCTCCTGCCGGTGACCCCTCTAGTGATAGGATCTATATAGAGGAATCAGGACCTCCTTCCTCCTGCCGGTGACCCCTCTAGTGATATAAAGATCTATATAGAGGAATCAGGACCTCCTTCCTCCTGCCGGTGGCCCCTCTAGTGATAAGATCTATAATGAGGAATCAGGACCTCCTTCCTCCTGCCGGTGACCCCTCTAGTGATAGATCTATATAGAGGAATCAGGACCTCCTTCCTCCTGCCGGTGGCCCCTCTAGTGATATAAAGATTTATATAGAGAAATCAGGTCCTCCTTCCTCCTGCCGGTGACCCCTCTAGTGATAGGATCTATATAGAGGAATCAGGACCTCCTTCCTCCTGCCGGTGCCCCCTCTAGTGATAGGATCTATATAGAGGAATCAGGACCTCCTTCCTCCTGCCGGTGCCCCCTCTAGTGATAGGATCTATATAGAGGAATCAGGACCTCCTTCCTCCTGCCAGTGGCCCCTCTAGTGATAAGATCTATAATGAGGAATCAGGACCTCCTTCCTCCTGCCGGTGGCCCCTCTAGTGATAGGATCTATATAGAGGAATCAGGATCTTCTTCCTCCTGCCGGTGACCCCTCTAGTGATAGGATCTATATAGAGGAATCAGGACCTCCTTCCTCCTGCCGGGGACCCCTCTAGTGATATAAAGATCTATATAGAGGAATCAGGACCTCCTTCCTCCTGCCGGTGACCCCTCTAGTGATAGGATCTATATAGAGGAATCGGGACCTCCTTCCTCCTGCCGGGGACCCCTCTAGTGATAGGATCTATATAGAGGAATCGGGACCTCCTTCCTCCTGCCGGTGACCCCTCCAGTGATAGATCTATATAGAGGAATCGGGACCTCCTTCCTCCTGCCGGTGACCCCTCTAGTGATAGATCTATATAGAGGAATCGGGACCTCCTTCCTTCTGCCGGTGACCCCTCTAGTGATAGGATCTATATAGAGGAATCAGGACCTCCTTCCTCCCGCCGGTGACCCCTCTAGTGATAGGATCTATATAGAGGAATCAGGACCTCCTTCCTCCTGCCGGGGACCCCTCTAGTGATAGGATCTATATAGAGGAATCAGGACCTCCTTCCTCCTGCCGGTGACCCCTCTAGTGATATAAATATCTATATAGAGGAATCAGGACCTCCTTCCTCCTGCCGGTGACCCCTCTAGTGATATAAAGATCTATATAGAGGAATCAGGACCTCCTTCCTCCTGCCGGTGGCCCCTCTAGTGATAAGATCTATAATGAGGAATCGGGACCTCCTTCCTCCTGCCGGTGCCCCCTCTAGTGATAGGATCTATATAGAGGAATCAGGACCTCCTTCCTCCTGCCGGTGGCCCCTCTAGTGATAAGATCTATAATGAGGAATCAGGACCTCCTTCCTCCTGCCGGTGACCCCTCTAGTGATAGATCTATATAGAGGAATCAGGACCTCCTTCCTCCTGTCGGTGGCCCCTCTAGTGATATAAAGATCTATATAGAGGAATCGGGTCCTCCTTCCTCCTGCCGGTGACCCCTCTAGTGATAGGATCTATATAGAGGAATCAGGACCTCCTTCCTCCTGCCGGTGCCCCCTCTAGTGATAGGATCTATATAGAGGAATCAGGACCTCCTTCCTCCTGCCGGTGCCCCCTCTAGTGATAGGATCTATATAGAGGAATCAGGACCTCCTTCCTCCTGCCAGTGGCCCCTCTAGTGATAAGATCTATAATGAGGAATCAGGACCTCCTTCCTCCTGCCGGTGGCCCCTCTAGTGATAGGATCTATATAGAGGAATCAGGATCTTCTTCCTCCTGCCGGTGACCCCTCTAGTGATAGGATCTATATAGAGGAATCAGGACCTCCTTCCTCCTGCCGGGGACCCCTCTAGTGATATAAAGATCTATATAGAGGAATCAGGACCTCCTTCCTCCTGCCGGTGACCCCTCTAGTGATATAAGATCTATATAGAGGAATCAGGACCTACTTCCTCCAGCCGGTGACCCCTCTAGTGATAGGATCTATATAGAGGAATTGGGACCTCCTTCCTCCTGCCGGGGACCCCTCTAGTGATAGGATCTATATAGAGGAATCGGGACCTCCTTCCTCCTGCCGGTGACCCCTCCAGTGATAGATCTATATAGAGGAATCGGGACCTCCTTCCTCCTGCCGGTGACCCCTCTAGTGATAGATCTATATAGAGGAATCGGGACCTCCTTCCTTCTGCCGGTGACCCCTCTAGTGATAGGATCTATATAGAGGAATCGGGACCTCCTTCCTCCCGCCGGTGACCCCTCTAGTGATAGGATCTATATAGAGGAATCAGGACCTCCTTCCTCCTGCCGGGGACCCCTCTAGTGATAGGATCTATATAGAGGAATCAGGACCTCCTTCCTCCTGCCGGTGACCCCTCTAGTGATATAAATATCTATATAGAGGAATCAGGACCTCCTTCCTCCTGCCGGTGACCCCTCTAGTGATAGGATCTATATAGAGGAATCAGGACCTCCTTCCTCCTGCCGGTGACCCCTCTAGTGATAGATCTATATAGAGGAATCAGGACCTCCTTCCTCCTGCCGGTGACCCCTCTAGTGATAGGATCTATATAGAGGAATCAGGACCTCCTTCCTCCCGCCGGTGACCCCTCTAGTGATAGATCTATATAGAGGAATCAGGACCTCCTTCCTCCTGCCGGTGACCCCTCTAGTGATAGGATCTATATAGAGGAATCAGGACCTCCTTCCTCCTGCCGGTGACCCCTCTAGTGATCTATAGGAAAGGAAACCATATACTGTATACTGAATAGGATAAGAGACACTTTTTATGTAAACAATGTTACCGTTTTACATACTTCTGTACACAATGATACAAAGTAACTATATCAATAACATGCATCTGGCAGATTGTAGGATTTTCAGCCCAAATGATATATCAGGCAGGAAAACCTCATCCGGGCTTTCAGCGGGCGATGCGACGGCTCACTCGGCTGCTTTACAACAAAGTAAAATAAACAGGTTGTACTCGGCTGACTGCAAATCAATACGAAGAAATACTAGACAGCGAGCCGAGGAATACGACGGTCAATACCACTTTAAATATTCATATAAAAATATGAAGCCAAATACACGAGGAGTGAGAAATCCAGCGAAGAATTGCGCAGATCGGGGAGGGGTCCTGTTCGCCGGGTGACAGATTGACAGCTCGGTAATTCAAAGCTCCAAGTCCCAACACACACAGCAAACAATGAAGAATACAATTCTGTATTTCCAGCATTTTCCAGGGAGCGTTCAAGGAGCCGTAAAAGTCAAAACTTTCTGTGATTTAAAGGGTAACTCCAGACACGATGAGCTTACCGGAGT
Organism: Staurois parvus; assembly: GCF_062004578.1. Lineage (NCBI taxonomy): Eukaryota > Metazoa > Chordata > Amphibia > Anura > Ranidae > Staurois > Staurois parvus. The sequence goes on along the minus strand of NW_028319182.1, from coordinate 969,322 downwards.
TAAATTGACAATACACCCTTCCATATACCCCGTAAAGTGATCCTCCTACATAAGTTGTACCTATTTATCTTCTAAACCAATTAAAGTCCAGAATTTACACAGAATTTCTCAGCTTTCAGCAAGCAAGGTGAGGGAATCTGATGTCATATGCTGCACAGTATAGAGCAGGGAACTGAGTGTAATCTGAGACCTGAGTATAGGGAGCAGGCAAACCCCCCTCTACACAGTCTCATAGGGAAACATGCACAGCTGAGGATGTCAATCACTTGCTGTGTGCTGGGGGTAGTGGGGCTAGGACATCTCCTGGGACTGTCTGGTGTTGGGATAAACTATCCAGAAGATCTACCAGAAGTCAATATTTGCCTTTTTGGGGGGAGGAGTGGGATCAATATTTACTTTTTTTTGTGGGTGGGGGGCTCCCGAGCTACACTAGAACACAGCAGAAATTGCTTCCACACAGTAATGCAGGTATTCTTCAGTGACATAGCAATATGGCTGTAAAGTGACCTCTATGAGAAGCATCAGAACACATCTGCTTACAGCAGTATTAGAGTGTTAGTAAACCCCGGACCCCGCATTCACTATATCCGCTCCCCCCGGACCCCGCGTTCACTGTGTCCGCTCTCCCCGGACCCCGCGTTCACTGTGTCCGCTCTCCCCGGACCCCGCGTTCACTACGTCCGCTCTCCCCGGACCCCGCGTTCACTACGTCCGCTCTCCCCGGAGCCCGCGTTCACTACGTCCGCTCTCCCCGGAGCCCGCGTTCACTACGTCCGCTCTCCCCGGACCCCGCATACACTACGTCCGCTCTCCCCGGACCCCGCATACACTACGTCCGCTCTCCCCGGACCCCGCATACACTACGTCCGCTCTCCCCGGACCCCGCATACACTACGTCCGCTCTCCCCGGACCCCGCATACTCTACGTCCGCTCTCCCCGGACCCCGCATTCACTATATCCGCTCTCCCCGGACCCCGCATTCACTATATCCCATCTCCCCGGACCCCGCATTCACTATATCCGCTCTCCCCGGACCCCGCATTCACTATATCCGCTCTCCCCGGACCCCGCATTCACTATATCCGCTCTCCCCGGACCCCGCATTCACTATATCCCATCTCCCCGGACCCCGCATTCACTATATCCCATCTCCCCGGACCCCGCATTCACTATATCCGCCCTCCCCGGACCCCGCATTCACTATATTCGCTCTCCCCGGACCCCGCATTCACTATATTCGCTCTCCCCGGACCCCGCATTCACTATATTCGCTCTCCCCGGACCCCGCATTCACTATATCTGCTCTCCCTGGACCCCGCATTCACCGCAATAGCTGTGCAACAGTTGTGCGGTAGTTCTGTGATGGCTGTGCGGTGGTTGTGTGATGATTTGCGATTGTTGTGCGATGGCTGTGCAACGGTTGTGCAGTAGTTCTGCGATGGTTTTGCGGTGGTTGTGCGATGGCTGTGCAATGATTTGCGATTGTTGTGTGATGGTTGTGCGATGGTTTGCGAGGATTGTGTGATGGTTGTGTGAGGATTGTGTGATGGCTGTGCGATGGTTTGCAAGGATTGTGTGATGGCTGTGCAATGGTTGTGCGATGGTTGTGTGATGGCTGTGCGATGGCTGTGCGATGGCTGTGCGATGGCTGTGCGATGGCTGTGCGATGGCTGTGCGATGGCTGTGCGATTGTTGTGTGATGGCTGTGCGATGGTTGTGTGGTGGCTGTGCGATGGTTGTGCGATGGTTGTGTGATGGCTGTGTGATAGTTGTGCGATGTTTGTTCAATGGCTGTGCGATGGCTGTGCAATGGTTGTGCAATGGCTGCGCGGTGGTTGTGCGATGGTTGAGAAGCTCCCAGTGTGCGGTGACATCAGAGGAAGAGATTTCAGGAGAGGAGCCGGTAGAGATGTGGGGAGGGGGAGGCCGGAGTTCAGAGTTTTATAGCCCGGCGGCTCCTCCAGCCCGGCCCTCCGTAGCCCACGGCCATTTATCGCTCTTTTATTGCACAGCTAAGTGCTTCCTGCGATCCAGATGCATTTCCTATCGATTTCACACAGCAGGCGAGAAGGGGAGCGATCGTCTATTTATTAATAATGATGACAATTAAACCGATGACAGGCCGCCTGGAAGGACATTTCAGCGGACAGCCGGCACGCCGGATCCAGTGGCAGCGGTGAGGATTGTGGGCCGGCTGACACCTTTCTGGTAGAAACAAATCACTCTTCAATATCACACACAGGAACCTAAAGAGCTTCTATTTGTAGACTTTTATTGCTCTTCAAAGAAAGTTCCCTCCACGGCTCTGATATCATCCCGGCAATGTCGCCAGAAAACACGGCTCCATTATGACACCGCAGACGATGTAAACGCAGAAAACACAGCCGAACAATGGAGCGACCGTCTTTGTACTTCTTTATCGACAAACAAATTTCCCCCGTGAGCTGTAACATGAAAAGGCGGAGGAGTCGTATATAATGCAGAGAAAAAAACATTCCAACGTCGAGTCTGCTGCCCATAATCGGAGAAAACACCGTCCAACCAACACCCATCCACCGAACGAAGAGTCCACCATCTATAATTGGAGAAACCACCGTCCAACCAACACCCATCCACGTATGAAGAGTCCACCATCTATAATTGGAGAAAACGCCGTCCAACCAACACCCATCCACCGAACAAAGAGTCCACCATCTATAATTGGAGAAAACACCATCCAACCAACACCCATCCACCGTATGAAGAGTCCACCATCTATAGTCGGAGAAACCACCGTCCAACCAACACCCATGCACGTATGAAGAGTCCACCATCTATAATTGGAGAAACCACTGTCCAACCAACACCCATCCACGTATGAAGAGTCCACCATTTAGAATCAGAGAAGACACCATCCAACCAACACCCATCCTCCATACGAAGAGTCCACCATCTATAATCGGAGAAAACACCATCCAACCAACACCCATCCACCATACGAAGAGTCCACCATCTATAATCTGAGAAAACACAGTTTGACCAACACCCATCCACCATACGAAGAGTCTACCATCTATAATCGGAGTAAACACCGTCCAACCAACACCCATCTACTGTACAAAGAGTCCACCATCCATAAACAGAGAAAACACCATTCAGCCTATACCCATCCACCATATGAAGAGTCCACATCTATAATTGGAGTAAACACCGTCCAACCAACACCCATCCACTGTACATTTCTAAATAGAGAAAATACTGTCCACCCTACACCCATCCACCATACGAAGAGTCCATCATCTATAAAATCGGAGTAAACACCATCCAACCAACACCCATCCACCGTACATTTCTAAATAGAGAAAACACCATCCACCCTACACCCATCCACCGTACGAAGAGTCCACCATCTATAATTGAAGAAACCACCGTCCACCCTACACCCATCCACCGTACGAAGAGTCCACCATATATAAACAGGGAAACCACTGTCCGCCCTAAACCCATCCACCGTATGAAGAGTCCACCATCTATAAACAGAGAAAACATTCTGTGCGCATTTCCTGCACTGCATTCGAAGCCCAGTGCCCTTGCGATCTGCAGCGGGTGTCAGCACAATCTTAATGACCCCTCAAACGCATGTTACAAACACAGTAGGTCTGGCTGCACTAGACCGCACAAAAGTACCATGCGATCTGATTGCAGTGCTGTTCCAAAATTGCTGCATGCATGACTTTGGTGCAATGCAGTGCGATTTCAGTCCATTCACAATGACCGGGCTCAAACTGCACTGCATCACATGTGAATTGAACAGGAATGTGGTGCGGCTCCCGTGCGATTCACATGCGGGCTCATAGTGTGAACCAAGGCTACGAAAATGAGAAAATGGCCTGACTCTACACTCTATGACACACCTGGCCCACCAAGCACCACCCATACTGACACCCATCACTCTCGCCTGGATAGTCCTCTGTCCAGTCCGTAAATATCAGGAATTATGCGCCAATAGTAGATGCCCTCCAGCGGATGGCGTTGTCAGGAAAATTGCTTGACCCAGGTCAACATTAGGCTACAGCTTGCCCTTGTCCATGATGGACAGCTCAGCAGGTATTCCCATCCTCACCTCAACACAAGGTCTGGGGGTGCTCTTCTACCCCCCATAAAGCCCATAAACCACAGCAGGAGTCCATGCGAGAACATCCTTCAAGGAGACTAATCCTCCCCCCCTCCCCCGTTATAAACACCTTGCTCTGGAATCTCCATCCACTGGTATCCGAGTTGGAATTCCACAGCAACCACAAGGCTGAATGATACCCGCTGTAGTCGTCCCGAAACGCCTGATCTGAAACACACAGCGCAATCCAACAGATACGTCTTTATTATCTGGGATTTTGAACATCTAAACCTCCATTATTGAAAGCAGTTGTAGGACACGTCACACGTCTGCAGAATGAACGTTTCCTATGTAGCTGCACCTCAAAATATTTTTGTAGCTCAATGGTATATTATTGTCCGATGGATTGGGATATCTTTACATATGGAGGGTAGTTGTGCTTGTCTGCCTCAGTGCTTATCAACCAGAGTGCCGTCTGAGTTCCCTCAGGGCCCAGATTTCCCCACATTAGCATCATGAATTGCCATGGTGTGGACAGGCCAGACGGAACTCCTCAGCCAGGATGCATGGAATTATTTGTTGCTGTAATGACTTTGATCCAGGGCAGGTGGTATGCAGAGCCACCCCCACCATTCAGGAAAAGGCAGTAGTCCACCTTCTACAGGCCATTTAAAGGGGACCCCTGACATGATGGAGGACCTCTGATGTGATGGTGGACTCTGATGTGATGGGGGGACCTCTTGTGATGGGGAGGCTCTGATATGATGGGGCACCTCTGATGTGATGGCACGGCTCTAATGTGATGGGGGGACCTCTGATGTGATGGGGAGGCTCTGATGTGAAGGGGGGACCTCTGATGTAAAGGGGGGACCTCTGATATGATGGTGGGTCCTCTGATGTGATGAGGAGGCTCTGATGTGATGGAGGGACCTCTGATGTGATAGGGAGGCTCTGATGTGATGGGGGGACATCTGATGTGATGGGGGAACCTCTGATGTGAGGGGTGGACCTCTGATATGATGGTGGGACCTCTGATGTGATGGGGAGGCTCTGATATGATGGGGGGACGTCTGATGTGATGGGGGACCTCTGATGTGATGGGGAGGCTCTGATATGATGGGGGGACGTCTGATGTGATGGGGGACCTCTGATGTGATGGGGAGGCTCTGATGTGATGGAGGGACCTCTGATGTGAAGGCGAGACCTCTGATGTGATGGGGGACCTCTGATGTGATGGGGGGACCTCTGATGTGATGGGGGAATCTCTGGTGTGATAGGGGACCTCAGATTCGATGGGGACATTCTGATATGGGGGATCCTCTGATGTGATGGGGGGACCTCTAATGTGATAGGGGGACCTCTGATGTGATAGGGAGGTATCTGACATGATGGGGGATCTCTGATGTCATGGGGGACCTCTGATGTGATGAGGGGACCTCAGATGTGATGTAGGAACTTCTGATGTCATGAGAGGACTGCTGATGTGATGAGGAGCTTCTGATGTGATGGGGAGGTTCTGATATGAGAGGGACCTCTGATGGGATGGAGGAACTTCTGATGTCATGGGAGGACTGCTGATGTGATGAGGAACTTCTGATATGAGGGGGATCTCTGATGGGATGGAGGAACTTCTGATGTCATGGGAGGACTGCTAATGTGATGAGGAGCTTCTGATATGAGGGGGACCTCTGATGGGATGGAGGAACTTCTGATGTCATGGGAGGACTGCTGATGTGATGAGGAGCTTCTGATGTGATGGGGAGGTTCTGATATGAGAGGGACCTCTGATGGGATGGAGGAACTTCTGATGTCATGGGAGGACTGCTGATGTGATGGGGAGGTTCTGATATGAGGGGGACCTCTGATGGGATGGAGGAACTTCTGATGTCATGGGAGGACTGCTGATGTGATGAGGAACTTCTGATATGAGGGGGACCTCTGATGGGATGGAGGAACGTCTGATGTCATGGGAGGACTGCTGATGTGATGAGGAGCTTCTGATATGAGGGGGACCTCTGATGGGATGGAGGAACTTCTGATGTGATGGGGAGAAGGGGCTGCTTGGACTGGTCTAGCAGAGTGGAGGAGCCTACAGGAGCTGAGGATCAGGGAAGTACAACTGCTTTTCCGAGTCCTTTGGGCATAAAGGAGCATTTAACCCTTTCAGCGCGGGTGCAGCCCCACCGCAAGGGAGGACTTTGACTTTTTCTCGGCATTTGGCTTTGAATTCAACATTTCCTAGCATGCTTGCTGAAAATAAATGATCGTTCCTTTTAATGCCTCCATACCGCTATAAGTTTCTCACGTATTTATGGCGCAGAAGCGAATGGCCGCCATGCAAACATTTAGCAGGCAAGTGTGGATAATAATAGACGGCTCTGCCTGGCGTTCCTTCATAGTGAAGAACAATATGTGCTGATGCCTCCTGGGAGAGTGCGGCTTTTCCCGGACTTCGTCAGGCCCAGAGCAGAGGGCTTCTATCATACAAAGCTTCCCAGCCATGTCTCCTCCATCCTGGAAGGCCTGGTGTAGCCTGCGAATGTCTTTGCAGGAGTTTTCAGAAATTCCCCGGTGAGACGAACCTCAGGAGGAATCACATCCACTTCCACCCCTCCACTGTATCGATTTTTTATGACCTACTCCACTATAAAGAGCCTGTAAACTGCACTTTTACTGTAATTACTGAGAAAATACAAAGCGTCGGGGAGGGACGGGGGTGTTCATAAAGGGGGGCTGTAAAAAAGGAGGGGGCGCCAGGGAGAAAATAAATCACCGCAGACGTCTCTCACCTCTAGGAAAGCTAAGTGACTGGACGGGAGGCCTATTTATCATATTCCAGGAGCCTGTCAGCCGGTTAACCAGACACACCAGGATAGTCAATAAACTCCGATGGATAATACTCGGCGCTGACTTGTCTGCCTTTTAATTTAGTGAATAAATAAAGACTCTTCCATGGAGGGTTCCCTTCCTCCCGCCTTAGTTGGCCGTCTTGTAAATGCCGTCTCTGAACTCAGCAATTAAAGAGCTCCGCCGCACCGATGGAAGGAGGATGAAGGATCCGTCCACTCACAGAAGATGCCGGAGACCTGATGGTACCGTAAGGGCAACCTCAAAAGACTCCACACTGAACGCATGCTGAGCTGGAAACTGGCCTGATGAAAGCTTAAAGCTGAACTGTGGGCAGCACACAAGGATAGCTTCCCATGGCTTCCAGTACCATGTCTGTACTGCGGCTTCCGGTACCGTGTCTGTGCTGCGGCATCCGGTACCGTGTCTGTGCTGCGGCATCCGGTACCGTGTCTGTGCTGCGGCATCCGGTACCGTGACTGTGCTGCGGCATCCGGTACCGTGACTGTGCTGCGGCATCCGGTACCGTGACTGTGCTGCGGCATCCGGTACCGTGACTGTGCTGCGGCTTCCGGTACCGTGACTGTGCTGCGGCTTCCGGTACCGCGACTGTGCTGCGGCTTCCGGTACCGCGACTGTGCTGCGGCTTCCGGTACCGCGACTGTGCTGCGGCTTCCGGTACCGCGACTGTGCTGCGGCTTCCGGTACCGCGACTGTGCTGCGGCTGCCTATGCTGCGGCTTCCGGTGCCATGTCTGTGCTGCGGCTTCCGGTGCCATGTCTGTGCTGCGGCTTCCGGTGCCATGTCTGTGCTGCGGCTTCCGGTGCCATGTCTGTGCTGCGGCTTCCGGTGCCATGTCTATGCTGATGACACAAATCTATCTCTCTCCTCAGCTCACCCCATCAGTCTCCTCACATATCACCGATTTACTAACAGACATATCAGACTGGATGTCACACCACTTCCTACAACTCAATCTATCCAAAACTGAGCTCATAATATTACCTCCCCCCACACATGCCTCTTCCCCTGATTTCTCGGTCAGGATCAACAACACCATTATCAACCCGTCTCTGCATGCCGGGGTGCTAGGTGTAACCCTGGGTTCTGAACTGTCCTTTCAGGCCCACATCCTATCCCTGTCCAAATCATGCCGCCTCAACCTCCGCAACATCTCCAGAATGCGCCCCTTTTTATCCAATGATACCACAAAGCTCCTAATTCCCTCCCTGGTCAGCTCTCACCTCCACTACTGCAACTCCCTCCTTATTGGCTTATCTTTACCTAGGCCACACCCCCCTCCAGTCCATCATGAATGCTGCTGCCAGGCTCATCCACCTTACCACCCGTTCAGTGTCCTCCACCCCTCTCTGCCAATCCCTCCACTGGCCTCCATTCAGTGTCCTCCACCCCTCTCTGCCAATCCCTCCACTGGTCTCCATTCAATGTCCTCCACCACTCTCTGCCAATCCCTCCACTGGCTTCCACTCAGTGTCCTCCACCCCTCTCTGCCAATCCCATCACTGACCTCCATTCAGTGTCCTCCAACCCTCTCTGCCAATCCCTCCACTGGCTTCCACTCAGTGTCCTCCACCCCTCTCTGCCAATCCCTCCACTGGCCTCTAATCAGTGTCCTCCACCCCTCTCTGCCAATCCCTCCACTGGCTTCCACTCAGTGTCCTCCACCCCTCTCTGCCAATCCCTCCACTGGCCTCCATTCAGTGTCCTCCACCCCTCTCTGCCAATCCCTCCACTGGCCTCCACTCAGTGTCCTCCACCCCTCTCTGCCAATCCTTTCACTGACCACCATTCAGTTGTCCTCCATCCCTCTCTGCCAATCCCTCCTCTGGCTTCCACTCGCTCAACAAATAAAATTCAAAATACTAACAACAACTTACAAATTCATCCACAACTCTGCCCCGGCTGCATCACCAACCTGGTCTCAAAATATCAGCCAAACCGCTCCTTTCGATCCTCCCAAGACCTCCTGCTCTCTAGCTCCTGTGTCACCTCCTCCCATGCTCACCTCCAGGACTTCTCCTGAGCTTCTCCCATCCTATGGAACTCCCTACCCTAATCTGTCCGGCTATCTCCTAATCTATCCACCTTTAGACAATCCTTTCTCTTTAAAGAAACCTATCCTGCTTCTACCTAGTAAACCGCCATTTATTTCCTCCATCAGCCCATCCCCCCACAGCTATTACCTTTTGTATCCCTCAACCCCTCCTCCTAGATTGTAAGCTCCCGGGATCAGGGCCGTCTGTTTCCTCTTGTACCAAATTGTATTGTAACTGTAGTGTCGGCCTTCATGTTGTACATCGCTGCGCACACTGTTGGTGCCATATAAATCCTGTATAATAATAATAACGCCTGATTAGAGATGCGTGATAGCGCTGACATTCCCTTAAAGCGCTTCCAAAGGCTGGAGGCGTCTTACCTTAAAGTGGTCTTAAAGGCAGTGGCGTCCCGGGGCAGGTGCGGGGGGGGGGGGGGGGGTGCACGCTGCACTGGGTGACACCTACTGCATGGGGTGACACCGGACCCGCTCCATGAAAAGGTAAGTTGTAAAGCAAGCCAACGATCCCCGCAGTATGGATGGGATCTGCAGATTGGGGAGCATAATGGATCAGAGTCCGAACCATTATGTTCAATCCGCAGATCCGATCCATCCTGCGGGGATCGTCAGCACGCAACCTATACGGGGGTGACACCGAACCCGCTCCACGAAAAAGGTAAGTTGTAAAGATAGCCGACGATCCCTACAGAATGGATCGGATCTGCGGATTGGGGAGCATAATGGATCAGAGTCCGAACCATTATGTTCAATCCGCAGATCCGATCCATTCTGTGGGGATCGTCGGAGGGGGTGTCACCAAGTGTTATTGCACCGGGTGACACCAACCCTGGGGACGTCCCTGCTTAAAGGATCAGCATAAGGAAAAAAAAAAATAACAAACATGTCCCACTTACCTGCTCTGTAATGGTTTTGCAGAGCATTCCCGATCCTCTTCTTTTTGGCTCCCCCACCAGCACTCTTGTCTCTTCCGCTTTGACCAGTGTCCCCCCCCCCCCCCCCACCCAGCAAGTGGCTTGCTTTGGAGGCACTGGTGTGTGCTCGCTCTCAAGGCCAGCTCTGTGTACGTCAATAAGCCACACAGAGCTGCATCTCGGCCCCACTCCCACTCTCTCCTCATTGGCTCACTGGCTGTGATTGAAAGCAGTGGGAGCCAATGGCTTATGCTGCTGTCTCAGCCAACGAGGAGAGGAAGTCCCCGGGACAGCCGAGGCTCTCGTGTACATCGCTGGATTGGGGGGGGGGGTTTGAGTATTAGTTAGGGGGAGCTGCACCCAGGATTGTTTACCTTCACACATAGAATGCAACCTTCAGCCTTTACAAGCGCTTTACTGCGTTCTCTGTAATAAGGTAAGTCACCTGCTGAGTGCACCTCCCCCCCCCCCCTTATAGTTACCTGAGTCCGATCTCAATCCAGTGATGTGCATGAGAGCAACAACTCTCCAGGTTCTCTCTCTCCTTAGAGGCTCAGAGACAGTAGTGGGAGCCATTGGCTCCCAGCAAGTGACATATGAAATGTCTATGTGATGGGGGGGCTACTATCCTATGGAAGAGGCTGGTGAAGACATGAAATGGTTGTACAGATGGTTGGGAGAGGTGGACATATGAAATGTCTAAGTGATGGGGGGGGGTCTACTATCCTATGGAAGAGGTTGATAGATATGTGAAATGGTTGTGCAAAAGATTTGGAGAGGTGAACATATGAAATGTCTATGTGATTGGGGGGGGGGGGGAGTTCTGCTGTTCCATGGAAGAGGTTGGTGGAGACATGAAATGGTTGTACAGATGGTTGGTAGAGGTGGACATATGAAATGTCTAAGTGATGGGGGGGGGGGGGGTCTACTATCCTATGGAAGAGGCTGGTGGAGACGTGAAATGGTTGTGCAGAAGGTTTGGAGAGGTGAACATATGAAATGTCTATGTGATTGGGGGGGGGGGGGGGGGGAAGCTCTGCTATTCCATGGAAGAGGTTGGTGGAGACATGAAATGGTTTAACAGAAGGTCGGGAGTGGTGGACACATGCAATGTGACGGGGAGGGGGGTCTGCTATTCTATTGAAGAAGTTGCTGGTCACATGGAATGGTTGTACAGAAAGTTGGGAGAGGTAGAAATAAAAAACGTCTATATGACCCCTCGGGGGCGGGGACTGATGTGAATGTACAATATATATGTAATGCGCTCCGTAAATTGACGGTGCTATATAAGTACCTGAAATAAATAAATATGATGGGGGGGGGGGGTCTGCTATTCTATGGAAGAGGTTGGCGGGGATATGGAATGGTTGAGCAGGTGGTTGGGAGAGGTGGACATTTGAAGTGTCTATGTAATTGGGGGGGGGGGGGGGGGGAGGGTTTGTTATTCTTTGGAAAAGGTTGGTGGAGACAAGTAGCAGCTTGACAGCAAGGAGGGGGAGACTGATGCAGCAGAAGGTTTTAGACTGACAAACAAACAGAAGCGGTCGGTGTGAGTCCTTCCGGCAGGTAGGAAGAAGGCCGCGTTGTCTCCGGCTGGCAGCTGGTTGTCCTACTTAATGCCGAGCTGCTTGCTGCAGATGGAAGGAGTTGAAGCCTGTGGATGGGACGGATTCTGACAACACTTGGATAAAGCTACCTGCAAACAGCCCCAGTGGGGGGGGATTGGAAGATGTGGGGGGGGGGGGCACAGCTTCATTAAATACGATGGCATAGACCACATTATAACCCCTCGACTGCTGGAGCTGTTAAAGAGCCACAGGAGAGCCCATGCAGATCATTAGCCCTTTATTCCTCCCCCTTCGATGCCCATCCTGGTGCTGAGCAAGACTAATTAAAACCAGCATGAAGCACCATTAGCCGGGAACTTGTTGGATCCAGGAAACGGTAAATAACCTTAACCTCTGCTCTGCTGGACAGAAGTGTAAGAGATCCCTCCCGGTGAACGGCTGGAAGGAATGGGGTCCATGGATTTCTACTTTAACCATTTAAAGCCCAGGTACCATCTTGTCTCTTCCATCAGCCAACGCCGGTGTGATCTAGTGTTTCTCAAACTGTCCAGGCACCCTTAAAATGATGGACAATCCCGAGGCACCCTTTAAAATGATGGACAGTCCCGAGGCACCCTTTAAAATTGTGGACAATCCCAAGGCACCCTTTAAAATTATGGACAGTCCCGAGGCACCCTTTAAAATTATGGACAGTCCCGAGGCACCCTTTAAAATTATGGACAGTCCCGAGGCACCCTTTAAAATTATGGACAATCCCGAGGCACCCTGTAAAATGTTGGAGAGTCCAAGGGCACCCTTTAAAATTGTAGACAATCCTGAGGCACCCTCTAAAATTATGGGCAGTCTTGAGGCACCCCCATTCTAAAATGTGAAAAAACTAGTTTTATATGACGCAGCACCATCCACACATGTAGGACACCCAATATTGGAGGCGATTTATTCTTCTAAAACAAATACACTTTTGCACACTAATACTGACTAGTATTCCAGTGTTTCTCCTCTCCCTCAGTTTTTCTCCATCACTGAGCTAATGTTACCCCAGCACTGATGGAGAGGGGTGGGGGAGGGTCACACTAGAATGCTCTGCAGGCAGCTGACATCCCCCTTATCAACTGATGATGTCATTGGTTGTCAGTACGTCGGCGGCCAGAAGGTCGTAATGGTGCACAATGAAAACCTGTGACTTTGTGTAACTAAAAGGCCGGCTTGTTCCACCTGCTGGCTGGTATATACACGTTTTGGGCAATTTTTAGACATTTTGCCAAGGCACCCCTGAAGAAACCTCAAGGCACCCCAAGGTTCCTGGGCACCCTGGTTGAGAAAGCCTAATCTACCAGACAATAAATCTGGGCACCGGGATACATGTGGAGTAAACTGGTGTCCACACCGTCTAGATATTTCCATCACTTTGTAAATACTTTGTAAATCATTTAGATAAACTAGATTTCAGGTGACACCCCTCCTCCCCCCTTCCTATGTAAAAGTAAACAAAAAAGCAAACAAAAAAGCAGCAGCAATATGGAACCAACCAGAAGACCCTCCTAACCTCCAGATGGAATGAGATTTCGATGAGTTCGTTGATAACATGAAGCATCATGACTGTCCCAGATCCGCCATACATATCTTTTTGTAGCATTTTGAAGAGTCTTTTAACTATTTTTTGTATAAATAAAATATAATATGACTTTTAACTTGATGAAGTTTCATTGTATAAATGGTGATGTATGTTCAAAGTCCCTAAGGGTGGGGTGGCTTCAAAGTTTCCTCATTAGGGATGTAGGTGCTTCACCTCACCTTATGTGCCAGATGTTGACTTATAAGGAGTTTATGTATAATCTTCATCAGCAACTGTAAATAGATATTTTTATAACTATATGTTAACCAAGTTACAAAGCTGGAAATATCAGAGCTTGGTTTGATAGCGGTGTGTTGTACATAGACATTGAAACAAGTGATCAAGTTGTAGAGATAGCTTTGTATTGTATTGGAGGAATGTTTGGTGTGTAAACAGGTGCATGCCACAAGGAATGTTCTATTATGTGAGAGGGGGGCAACCACTAAATTAACTACCTTATCTCAGACTTTATGGGGCCCACATAACGATCTAGACCAGGCCATTTAAATCTCTTTGTTGGTATGAGGGCCACTTCAAAGTACCCTCTCTTTAGATATGCAATGGTGATGGATATCTGGGGAATGTAGTTTTACCAGGCTATGACCTAAGGTTCCCTCCAAACTCTCAATAATGGAGGGAATTTTGATGAGAAAGCCTGGATCCAGACGCCTCGGTGCCATGACCTGGCATATGTAATTTTATCACTAAAAGGGGAGGTTCTGGGATGGGGCTGAGTTATGTAAGCAATATAGGATGGGGAAACTGTCCAATCCTGGATGAGATGCGTCAGATATGGAAGATGGATTGGATAGTTCTACCAATCAGGATGGCCCCATGCAAGTCTATGGGAGATAAGTGTATATCAGGGTAGGATTTGGGGAAAGACAAGGGAGAAGATACACCGATCCTGGGGGCCCCCATGCTACACCATTGGTAAATATCAGGACATTTCTCTGGCACTTATATGTATACATGATTGTTGTATGTGTTGTCTGTCTTGCTGTTTGTGGGTTTAGGGTATGAATAGTATATGCTTTAATTCAATGGGTGAATCATATACATTTTGTTTCTCTTTTTCTTATTGTTAAATAGATAGATTGTGGTATGTTAGTTTAGACCTCCCTACTATTCACTAATACATTTTGGTTGTTGTGTTAAACCTTTCACTCTTGGTCAAAGAACTCTCATTAAGGTTAACCAAATCATATGAGAGAAATATTATATTTCATATTCCATAGATTTGGTCAACACCAGACCACAGGAAGAATAGTCAGACTAACCATACAATGTTTAATAGCCATCATCCCCTTTATTTCTGTGTAAAGATCACGTTGTATTTAATTTCATTTTTTAAAAATCATTATTTTTATTCCTTTATTTGATCAGTGCTGCTCAGAGGTCACATGATGTCTCCCAGGTCTTTCCTGTCCTCAGGGAGTAGTTTCCTGTTCCTGTCCTCAGGGAGTTTCCTGTTCCTGTCCTCAGGGAGTTTCCTGTTCCTGTCCTCAGGGAGTTTCCTGTTCCTGTCCTCAGGGAGGAGTTTCTAGGTCTTTGCTGATGTTCTTATTGAGGAGGTTCCTGTTCCCGTCCTCAGGGAGGAGGTTCCTGTTCCCGTCCTCAGGGAGGAGGTTCCTGTTCCCGTCCTCAGGGAGGAGGTTCCTGTTCCCGTCCTCAGGGAGGAGGTTCCTGTTCCCGTCCTCAGGGACGAGTTTCCTGTTCCCGTCCTCAGGGACGAGTTTCCTGTTCCCGTCCTCAGGGACGAGTTTCCTGTTCCCGTCCTCAGGGACGAGTTTCCTGTTCCCGTCCTCAGGGACGAGTTTCCTGTTCCCGTCCTCAGGGACGAGTTTCTAGGTCTCTCCTGATGTATGAATCTGTGTCTGCACTGCGCTGATTGGTGCGGTGCTGGTCACACAACATTAAAAAGGGTTTTCAGAATAGAGAATGAAAATAAATAATTCATAGCAACAAAGTGTTTTAAAGCGTCATACTAATCTATATTTCAAAGCAAATGGTTGATTGGGTACTACTATGTGTACTACTATGCGTACTTCCTATGCATACGTCCTATGTGTAATACTCTATGTACTTCCTATGTGTACTACTATGTGTACTACTATACGTGCTTCCTAAGTGTGCTACCTATGTGTATTACCTATGTGTATTACTATATGTGCTTCCTATGTGTACTATTATGTGTGTATTACTATATGTGCACTATTATGTGTACTTCCTATGTGTATTACTATATGTGCTTCCTATGTGTATTACTATATGTGCTTCCTATGCGTATTACTATGTGCGCTTCCTATGCGTATTACTATGTGCGCTTCCTATGCGTATTACTATGTGCGCTTCCTATGCGTATTACTATGTGCGCTTCCTATGCGTATTACTATGTGCGCTTCCTATGCGTATGTCCTATGTGTGAGTACCACTATGCACACAGACTTCCTATAGTAGATCATAGAAGCTCTTCACATGGTGTACAAACCCAGGAAATGACATTTCTGGGTGGGGGGGGGATCCTAGCGATCAGAAAATGATAAATCACCGAAGACATCTCGGAGGGGTTTAAACACAAATGAGAGTAGAATGATGAAATGCGAGGAGCCGAGGCTGAGCCTCCTTCCCCCCCATGACCCGTGTTTTCTGCTATCCAGTCACAATAACAGCAGGCAACTTTTTAATAGACATAATGCCGCATTTTTCATAAAGTGACATCAGACGCGTCTCACGCGGTACAATAGCCGGCGAGGATAAAGGGGGGAATATCATCAATGGGCACCACGGCTGCATTGCACATGTTGAGTTTTGAAGTCAGGCAAACGGAATGACACCGGAACCAACATGCATTCCTATAATGAAAGGATGGAGGCGCTGACTGCATTGTCAGAACTGAATGAAATGAAAAAAAAAAAAAAAAGATACAAAAATAATACAAATAATAAAAATGCTACAAAGTAACAAGATCATCTCTTCTTGCTGCCAATCAGACCTTCCAAACCAACAGTAAGCTGATGTACCGCCATAGCAAAGATCAGCCGGCTACCCCGCCTAGGGTGGCCACCCCATCCCTTTAAAACCGAACACATTAATTACATGGGTTCTGTGGCTGATTAAGGTGGTCGCCCTCCAGAGGATTTCTCCCCCTTCCTGACCAGGACATTTTTTGAGTTAGGGCTCGTTCACACTAGGCTGTTTTGCCAACGCTTGCCAAACGCCCCTATAGCGTTTGGCAAGCGTTGGTCCGGCGTTTGCGGAGCGTTATTAACGCTCGTCAAACGCTCCGCAAACGACGCATGCGCGGTTTAGCGGCGGTTGCTAGGCGTTTGCCGAGCGTTAATAACGCCCCACAAACGCCTATAATGCAGTTTGAGTGGTGTTACCGCTCCGCAAACGCCCCGCAACCGCGTCGCAACCGCACTGCAAACGCTGGCCGGGCGTTTGCGGAGCAGCACCATAGACAAGAATAGGAGGCTTCAAAGCCTCCTGACTCGTCCAGAGGCGTCCGTTTTGCCGCGACGCGACGCAAACGCTCCCGTTAGAACAGCACCATGTGCTGTAATGTGCAGAATTGGCAGAGGCGTTTGGGAAGCGGTAAAAACGCATCCCAAACGCCTCTCTGCCGCCTGCACACAAGGCTAGTGTGAACGTAGCCTTACGGCGCTTCACTTTAACTGACAATTCCGCGGTCATGAAACGCTGTACCCAAAATGAAATTTACGTCCTTTCATTTCCAACAAGTAGAGCTTTCTTTCAGTGGTATTTAATTGCCTCTGTGGTTTTTCTTTTTTTTGTGCTATAAACAAAAAAAAAAGACGACAATTTTGAGAATTTTGTTTTTTACTTTTTGCTATTAAACATGTCCAGTAAAAAAATGTTAAAAATAAAAAATTCGTCATAAATTTATGGCACAATGTATTCCGCTCCGTGTCTTTGATAAAAAAAAAATCCCGATACGTGTAAATTAATTGGTTTACGTGAACGTTATCGCGTCTACAAATGGCGGGAGAGATACTGGGATTTTATTTTCTACTGGTAATGGCGGCGATCAACGACTTATAGCGGGACTGCGGCGGGCATTCTGACACGGGGGGGGGGGGGACTGACTTGGTGTCACTGACATCCCCAGTGACACCAATACAGCGATCAGTGCTAATAAGAAGCACTGACACTGTACTAATGTGTGCTGTGTCTGTGCTTTCATCTGTGAGCATGCTGCTATACAGAGCCATACAAAGCAGTGTGCAGGAGCTGACAGGGGAGGGATCTGTGTTGTTTACATACAGTTCAATCCCCCGTCGGTAATACTCGGTGATTACCAGGTGCCGGCGAGTAATCACTGTCCAGGACCCGGTGATTGACAGCTGAGGCCGTGAATGGCGGTGCCCCTACCCGGAACTCCAAAATCACATATATATATACACATGATTTTGCACACCCGTGCCGCCCTGTAGCAGTAATCCTGCAATAGGGTGGACTGGAAGCGGTTAAAACCAAATGATGGGGCATTATTTATGCCCACTGATGCCGGTGCATTTTCTACTCCCACTGGCCACAGTCCGGCCACCCTAAAGCCTGAAGGACAGTAAACTGGCTCTTTGGTTAGAAAGTTTGGAGATCCCTGGTCAGGGGCAAACTGACAACTCATGGGGCCCTCCGGGCAATAGGGGATCATGGGGCCCCTGTGTCCTTGTCCAAACGCAAAAAAGCTTATGAAAAAGGTACCAGGGGCATCTCATGGGGCCCCCTACTGACCCCAGACCCTTGTTTCCAAATGGTCAGTCCGCCCCTGCCCCTGGTTTGGAGGCAGGAAAAAAAACCTTCTGTTTTGTGTTTTTGATTGGTGACTTCTGGCAGAAAAAAAACGCTAAACTCTCCTAAGCTGTGTACAAAAAC
The DNA here is from genome assembly GCF_062004578.1 of Staurois parvus. Classification (NCBI taxonomy): domain Eukaryota; kingdom Metazoa; phylum Chordata; class Amphibia; order Anura; family Ranidae; genus Staurois; species Staurois parvus. The sequence goes on along the minus strand of NW_028319182.1, from coordinate 951,311 downwards.
CTTCTATACCAGTGTTTTGTTTTGTTTTTCCTGCCACGGGAACTGGCATGTTTAAGTGCAATGTGCATGAAGCCAAACATGGGCCATTCCTGTTATATTGTTGCAATCTAATGACTGAAACAAAAAATGAAAATAAAAAAGGATAAACAAAAAGTAACAACCTCACCCGTCCACACCACAAAATCTTTGTATCAGAAATGGCAACCTCAACAGAACTGCAAATATACACATAGATCACATCCCGCAGGGAACATTGCGTCTCCGTATTTGTTGTATAACTACCTATAATGAGAAAATGTCTGACCATTACGGGTTGTTATACAGAGGAGGACTACCGGGACACAAAGTTCCTGCAGATCGGAGCCCTCCTGTCTGTACCCTGCACTCGGTGTTCCAGACCTCACCCCTATGTGATATATACACATATTTTATATATATATATATATATATATATATATATATATATAAAAATAATAATAAATATATAAATATATATAAATTAAATAAATATATATATATGGGCAGCACAGTGGATAAGTGGTTAGCACTTCCGCCCGGCAGTACGCGGGTTGTTGGTTCGAATCCCAGTCACAGCACCACCTGCCTAGAGTTTGCATGTTCTCCCTGTGCCTGTGTGGGTTTCCTCCGGGTACTCCGGTTTCCTACCACACTCCAAAGACATGCTGGTAGGTTAATTGGCTCCTGTCTAAATTGGCCCTAGTATGTGTATGAATGAATGTAAGTTGGGGACCTTAGATTGTACTCTCCTCGGGGGTGGGGACTGATGTGAATGTATAATATATATGGAAGGCACTGCGTAAATTGACTGCACTATACAAGTACCTGAAGTAAATAAATTATATATATATATATATATATATATATAAATAAATAAATAATATATCACATGCCAATATACTATATATATATATATATATATATATGTCTTCCCCCCCCAGCCCGGACACCACCCCCCATTGACTTCTCCGTCACATCCAACAACGCCACCATCAAACCCGCCCCGCAGGCCAGAGTACTTGGTGTCATTCTGGACTCCAACCTATCCTTCCAGCCCCAAGTCCAATCTTTAACAAACTCATGCAGACTCCACCTCCGCAACATGCAGACTCCACCTCCGCAACATGCAGACTCCACCTCCGCAACATGCAGACTCCACCTCCGCAACATGCAGACTCCACCTCCGCAACATCGCCAAGATCCACACGTTCCTAACCCCAGAAACCACTAAACAGCTCATCCACTCCCTCATCATATCACGACTCGACTACTGCAACTCCCTCCTCACTGGCC
>NW_028319182.1:667500-770000 GCF_062004578.1 Staurois parvus | reverse complement strand
CAGGACTGGCTAGTTGGACCTCGCGGTGTCCTCTCCATTCCAGGACTGGCTAGTTGGACCTCGCGGTGTCCTCTCCATTCCAGGACTGGCTAGTTGGACCTCGCGGTGTCCTCTCCATTCCAGGACTGGCTAGTTGGACCTCGCGGTGTCCTCTCCATTCCAGGACTGGCTAGTTGGACCTCGCGGTGTCCTCTCCATTCCAGGACTGGCTAGTTGGACCTCGCAATGTCCTCTCCATTCCAGGACTGGCTAGTTGGACCTCGCGGTGTTCTCTCCATTCCAGGACTGGCTAGTTGGACCTCGCAATGTCCTCTCCATTCCAGGACTGGCTAGTTGGACCTCGCGGTGTCCTCTCCATTCCAGGTAGACCTGGCACTGTTCTACTCATCGCTCTCACGCCGACTCGTTCTCGTTGTTCTCCTCCGTCACCTCGGTGACTTCACACTCACAGAACAGAAGAGTTCGCTCTTTACAAACGTTCTCGGTGAGCGATCTCCTCCCCGGGAGGTAAACAGTTCTGACTGCAGCCGCCGTACACTGGAAGTCTGAAAGGAATTCGGAGACAATGGAGCCAATGTAGCGGGAAGGTGTCAGAGAGAGAAGCGCCAACAATGGATTTCCAGCACGCGCTTTCTACGCCGCAATGTGCAGAACCTGTTTTTGCTGCCTTTTTTTTTTTATTGCTTTTTGTCTTTTTTCTGTTAGAGAAATACAATTCTGAGCACATTTGTTACATGAGAAATATCCTTCACTGAAATGATGAGCAGCCACAGCTAAGAGAGCAAATCCACACAGCTGAGTGTGACGGCGACGTGTGAACAGATCGGCGGCGACTCGTCGTTTTATCGAGAAAGTAGCATTAACCACTCGCCGCTCGCTCACACACACGTTATTATCACCATTTTTTTTTTTGCTATAAAGTTACTTAGAACCTCGAAACACGACAGATTTCCTGAAGGCAGAGGCCCTGCAGAATAAAATGGCGGCTGTTGCAACTTTTTATGCTGCACAATATTTGCGCAGCTGTTTATGAAATGCAAATTCTCAGGAGTAGATACAGTCAACGGAATTTTAGTGCGCACAAACACAATGTAATACCCGGCGTGTCTGGTGAAATATAAACGCTGATGCTGTGTCGAGTAAGTAGATACCGAACATGTCAAAGTTTAAAATGGCGCTGACTCATGAAATGGCGACAAACTTCAGGAACCTAAAGTCGTCCATAGGTAATGATTTAAAAGGCATTACAGGCCATCAGTTTTGGGTCAGTTCTGAATTTTGGCCGTAGAATCAGAACAGTCCCTCCCATGTTTGTGGCGATACCTCAGGCGTGGTGCCGTCACCGCTGACATGCCGGAACAAGGGGCACATTTGTGTCTATGCACAGGAGGACAGGGGGGCTTTCACATTTGTTTTAACTCAATTTATGTAAATGTATATTTTGCCCTTTTTTTGCATTTTAATGTATTGCCTTGCGATAGCTTTGGATGGAGTCAGGTACTCCTTATAGAGACATAAAGACTGACTCTGATTGGCCGTAACAGTCAGAGAGTGAAAGTTCTGAAACCAGAAATGATCAATTCCCCATCACTTCCGGTGTCAGAGCTTTCATTCCCTGACTGTCAGGGCCAGGGGGGGGCAGCTAAATGAGCCGGACCTGAGATGCTTCTTCTCCCCCCCCTCCCGCTGGATTTCAGCTGCTGCAGAGAAACCCACATGGAAGAAAAATATTTGAAATACTAAAATTTTGGCCATATTCAATATATTTCAAAATATATATATTTAAAAAAAAAAAAATATATATATATATATATATATATATATATACTCCATGTTGAAATAAATTTTTATTACAAAATATAAGTAAAATGTTTAAAAATATATATATTTTTTAAATATATTCTTCAGATTTTTTAATTTTAACATATATTTTTACATATATTTGTAAACGCATTCCAAAAATGTAGATTTGTATTTTTAAAGACATTTTTCATATATTTTGCAATAAAAAACGTATTTCAACATGATATATATATACAGTGGGGCAAAAAAGTATTTAGTCCCCACCAATGGTGCAAGTTCTCCCACTTACAGAGATGAGAGAGGCCTGTAATTGGCATCATAGGGAGACCTCAACTATGAGAGACAAAATGAGAAAACAAATCCAGACAATCTCATTGGCTGATCTGGAAAGAATTTATTTGCAAATTATAGTGGAAAATAAGTATTTGGTCACCTACAAACAAGCAAGATTTCTGGCTCTCACAGACCTGGACCTTCTTCTTTAAGAGGCTCCTCTGTCCTGCACTCATTACCTGTATCAATGGCACCTGTTTGAACTTGTTATCAGTATAAAAGACACCTGTCCACAACCTCAAACAGTCACACTCCAAACTCCACTATGGTGAAGACCAAAGAGCTGTCGAAGGACACCAGAAACACAATTGTAGACCTGCACCAGGCTGGGAAGACTGAATCTGCAATAGGCAAGCAGCTTGGTGTGAACAAATCAACTGTGGGAGCAATAATTAGAAAATGGAAGACATACAAGACCACTGATAATCTCCCTCCATCTGGGGCTCCACGCAAGATCTCACCCCGTGGGGTCACAATGATCACAAGAACGGTGAGCAAAAATCCCAGGACCACACGGGGGGACCTAGTGAATGACCTGCAGAGAGCTGGGACCAACGTAACAAAGGCTACCATCAGTAACACACTACGCCGCCAGGGACTCAGATCCTGCAGTGCCAGACGTGTCCCCCTGCTTAAGCCAGTACATGTCCGGGGCCCGTCTGAAATTTGCTAGAGAGCATTTGGATGATCCAGAAGAGGATTGGGAGAATGTCATATAGTCAGATGAAACCAAAATAGAACTGTTTGGTAGAAACACAACTCGTCGTGTTTGGAGGAGAGAGAATGCTGAGTTGCATCCAAAGAACACCATACCTACTGTGAAGCATGGGGGTGGCAACATCATGCTTTGGGGCTGTTTCTCCGCAAAGGGACCAGGACGACTGATCCATGTACAGGACAGAATGAATGGGGCCATGTATCGTGAGATTTTGAGTGCAAACTTCCTTCCATCAGCAAGGGCATTGAAGATGAAACGTGGCTGGGTCTTCCAACATGACAATGATCCCAAACATACCGCCCGGGCAACGAAGGAGGGGCTTCGTAAGAAGCATTTCAAGGTCCTGGAGTGGCCTAGCCAGTCTCCAGATCTCAACCCCATAGAAAACCTTTGGAGGGAGTTGAAAGTCCGTGTTGCCCAGCGACAGCCCCAAAACATCACTGCTCTAGAGGAGATCTGCATGGAGGAGGAGATCTGCATGGAGGATGGGCCAACATACCAGCAACAGTGTGTGCCAACCTTGTGAAGACTTCCAGGAAACGTCTGACCTCTGTCATTGCCAACAAAGGATATATAACAAAGTATTGACATGAACTTTTCATATTCACCAAATACTTATTTTCCACCATAATTTGCAAATAAATTCTTTCCAGATCAGCCAATGAGATTGTCTGGATTTGTTTTCTCATTTTGTCTCTCATAGTTGAGGTCTCCCTATGATGCCAATTACAGGCCTCTCTCATCTCTGTAAGTGGGAGAACTTGCACCATTGGTGGGGAATAAATACTTTTTTGCCCCACTGTATATATATATTGAATACGGCCAAAATTGTAGCATTTCAAATACATGTCAATATATTTGGGAAGAATATTTTTAAAATACAATTCAAATATATTTTTCTTCCATATAGGGGAGGGGGGCGGGGCCCAGGCAGCTGGGTGAATCGGATGTGGGCAGGGAGGATGATCAGCACAGTGGGGGAAGGGACAATTTTTGGAACCGATCCCCTGTATGGCTCTCTCTGCTTTCTCCCCCCTCCCCTTCTGGCTGGATTTAGCTGCTGCAGAGAGACCAATACAGGGGATCGGTTCCAGTGTTTGCCCCTCTGCCGCACCCATCACTCTCCTTGTTCGCCATGCATTTCGCCCTGCTGCCCAGGCCCCCCTGTGTGCCCCCCACCCCTGCAGTGCTGCCACCTTCCCTCCTCTCCTTCCCACCAACAGCTGCTAGCACGCAATAGGATCCTTCAGGATGGAGAGTGGTGAAGGGCCCTGCAAATATGTCCCATTTACCAGCCCCTTCCTTTCCTGAATGAACACAAGGAGTTATCAGTATCGATCACTCACTGTGTTCATTCATAACCGAAGCATAGTAAACTGTTTTTTTTTTTAGGGGGGCTGTCAGGTTGGCTGTATGGGGCCCTCGGGGTTTCTAACAGCAGCCCTGGCTAGCTGTAGAGGGGGAGTGGCAGCATTCGGCACTAATCATGAACAGGGAGCCTGCAGAAAGGAGCAGAATGAGCAGAAGGAAGACTCCACACATTCTTGCTGCTCCTTTATTGTCCAATCCACAGGCAACAGATGCTGTGATGATTCTGCCGCTGTATTCCATCGAATGGATAAAACTGGCGAGACTCTTGTGCTTTCTGCAGCGGGGTAACAATCACAGAAGAGTCTATAAAGAGCCGATAATCCTCGGGCAGATGAGGCCGCCCATTGACATGTATTCAGTCGCGTGTCCGGAGGTCGGCGCTGACAATCGCCATTCTTTTTGTTTGCCCTTTCGGCTGCTTTGAAAGACTCTCAATGTTATTCAATGAGGCCAGACACAAGCCGGGGGGTGGGGGGGGTGACATGAGGGGCGGAGGAACCCGCCAGCATTGGGACTCCTCTTCCTATGGAAAGAAATCTGAATTCTCATTGTGGCGCTCGGCGCACCGTCGCTGCCATATTGAATAAGCCTGTTAGGAGCTCAGAATCCACTGAAGAGGTTAATCCAGCCACGCCGCCCGCTGCATTTTCCCTTCAGAGTCATTTTTTTTTCTCAGGTTGCCCATAAATCATATCTGAGTGTGTTATTTATTTATTGCTATCGATTTTTTTTATCTGCAGGGATTTCTTATAAATACTGTGTCATCTGTCCTGGACCCACTGTAGAGGGTAAGGGGAGGAGAACCTACGGAGCTGTTCTTGGGTCTTACTGAAACAAAGCTTTGTATTCTGTATGTACATATATATATATATATCAGGTGGGGGGTCGTGTGTCCTCTACATAAATGGTTATACATTGGTTTCGGAGTATTGCACCCTTCCTGCATTGTAATGGCAGAGGAAGCCGGCGACCGTGCCGTGTGCAGTATGTATTTATGGTCTCTGATGGACATTTATGACGGGTAAATGTAAAGGAAAATTGAAGTGACTTTTGAAAAATGCCTCTTTGTGGTTGGGGAGGAGAAACAGGCGGACAGTCACATTTTATATGGTGGTGGGAGTAGGAGAAGTAGAGTGGTATCCATGGAGCATGGAGTCAGGGAGAGAAGTAGAGACGCTCCGGGGGGGTATAGAATCCTGAGAAGAGGTCAGGGGATGCTCAGTGTTGGTGGGGGGTGGTAGATTATCATGAGAAGAAGTCAAGGGATGCTCAGTGTTGGTGGGGGGTGGTAGAGTATCATGAGAAGAGGTCAAGGGATGCTTGGTGTTGATGGAGGGTGGTAGAGTATCCTGAGAAGAGGTCAAGGGATGCTTGGTGTTGATGTGGGGTGGTACAGTATCATGAGAAGAGGTCAAGGAATGGTCGGTGTTGGTGGGGGGTGGTAGAGTATCATGAGAAGAGGTCAAGGGCTGCTCAGTGTTGGTGGGGGGTGGTAGAGTATCATGAGAAGAGGTCAGGGGATGCTCGGTGTTGGTGGGGGGGTGGTGGAGTATCATGAGAAGAGGTCAAGGGATGCTCAGCGTTGGTGGGGGGTGGTAGAGTATCATGAGAAGAGGTCAGGGGATGCTCGGTGTTGGTGGGGGTTGGTAGAGTATCATGAGAAGAGGTCGAGGGATGCTCAGTGTTGGTGGGGGGGTGGTAGAGTATCATGAGAAGAGGTCAAGGGATGCTCGGTGTTGGTGTGGGGTGGTAGAGTATCATAAGAAGAGGTCAAGGGATGCTTGGTGTTGGTGGGGGGTGGTAGAGTATCATGAGAAGAGGTCAAGGGATTCACGGTGTTGGTGGGGGTTGGTAGAGTATCATGAGAAGAGGTCAAGGGATGTTCGGTGTTGGTGGGGGGTGGTGGAGTATCATGAGAAGAGGTCAAAAGATGCTCGGTGTTGGTGTGGGGTGGTACAGTATCATGAGAAGAGGTCAAGGGATGCTTGGTGTTGGTGGGGGGTGGTAGAGTATCCTGAGAAGAGGTCAAGGGATGCTCGGTGTTGGTGGGGGGTGGTAGAGTATCATGAGAAGAGGTCAAGGGATGTTTGGTGTTGGTGGGGGGGTGGTAGAGTATCATGAGAAGAGGTCAGGGGATGCTCGGTGTTGGTGGGGATTGGTAGAGTATTATGAGAAGAGGTCAAGGGATGCTTGGTGTTGCTGGGGGGGTGGTAGAGTATCATGAGAAGAGGTCAAGGGATGCTCGGTGTTGCTGTGGGGTGGTGGAGTATCATGAGATTTGGGGGGTTGTGTCAGGAGTGGAGGCTGATTCGGGTAATTGTATCAGGAGTGGAAGCTGATTTGGGGGGTCATGTCGGGACTGGAAGCTGATTTGGGGAGGGGCTATGTCAGGAGTGGAGGCTGATATGGGGGGTTGTGTCAGGAGTGGAGGCTGATTGGGGGGGGGGGGTTTGTGTCAGGAGTGGAGGCTGATTTGGGGGTTGTGTCAGGAGTGGAGGCTGATTTGGGGGGGGGGGGTTGTGTCAGGAGTGGAGGCTGATTTGGGGGTTGTGTCAGGAGTGGAGGCTGATTTGGGGGGGGGGGGGGGTCAGGAGTGGAGGCTGATTTGGGGGTTGTGTCAGGAGTGGAGGCTGATTTGGGGGGGGGGGGGTTGTGTCAGGAGTGGAGGCTGATTTGGGGGTTGTGTCAGGTGTGGAGGCTGATTTGGGGGGGGGGGGGGGCTGTGTCAGGAGTGGAGGCTTTATCTTTTTTATGGTTGGTGGAGGAGTTGTAAGGCTGTTGATTTTCCCACCTTTCTCTCCTGTGTTTCCTATTTCCCAATGCAAGGGTTAAAATTCAGTTTTGCATCTCAGCGCTGACACATTCACACCTTTTAGTGCTTATAAACCTTCCAGACTGCCGCCATTATGGTGATAAAATAAACCTACAATGCCATATTGTATAATAAATCCAACAGTAAGGAGGGGAAGACCATCAAAGTGCAGCTGCTGCGCCCATCAATAGGACGATATATCTGGGACTAGACAGAGTCGTAACGGACTGACTGTAATGGTGTCCTTACATAGTTCCATAGTTAGTCTGGCTGAAAAAAGACAAACGTTCATTCAGTTCAACCATAAAAAAAAGTTATACTCCTACACCCACAGTGGATCCAGAGGAAGGCAAAAAACCCAGCAAAGCACAATCCAATCTCCTCCTGCAGGGGAAAAAATCCCTCCCTGACCCCCCGAGAGGCAATCGGATATTCCCGGGATCACCTTTCCCTATAAATGTTATATCCAGTTATATTCTGTGTATCCAAGAAAGAATCCAGGACTTTCCTACAGCAATCCACTGAGCTGGCCACACCCAACTCTGGAGGGAGTCTATTCCACATTCTCACAGCTCTCACTGTGACAACAGAAAGCAAAAAAGGAATCCAACGCATTTCGGGGGCCACAGTCACCCTTCTTCAGGGCTTAAACAAAGTTTCCTATAGGACTCTACAGAGAGAATTCTCAGCGTACATTTTGTGGGATTTTTAAGGCAACCTTGAAATATATACAGAGAAAACAATTGTTAAAAAGATCAACATTTTATTTGAACAAATTTCTTTTGTCTGACACATTAATGTTACATAGTTAGTCTGGCTGAAAAAAGACAAAAGTCCATCCAGTTCAACCATTAAAAAAAAAATAAAAAGTTATAATCCTTCACCCACAGTTGATCCAGAGGAAGGCAAAAAAACCATGATCCAATTTGCTCCTACAGGGGAACAAATTCCTTCCTGATACCTCCAGCAAAGGCTGTTTCTAATTTAAATATTGATTTGTACTTGGAAACCCCTCCCCCTGTACCTGTTTTGCGTTTTGGAGTTCCCCGCACCCTCATCCCGCTCTCCTGTTTCAGCACTGCAATGAATCCACAACAATCCCCCAGACTGAGCCTGTGTTCTTCTAAAACGAATATATCAGGTATCAGTGGAACAATGCCCCTTACATTGGTTGTTGGTGGGAACAATACACCCCTTGCAGTGGTGGTCAGAATGCCACACTTTCAGACAGTAAAAAATACCATTGGTGTCATGCCACTGGCTCTACCACGTAGTGAGGGCCCCAAAATTCCATCAGTTAGGAGGTTAATCAACCGCAACTCAAGGAACCCCTAGAAACCTCTGCAGGAACTCTGGGGTTCTACGGAGCCCTGGTTGAGAATGGCTGTCCTAAGATGTCAATACAAATGCTGGGGCGTCTTCCTGACATTTATTAGAACTGAAGATGTGGAAAGCTATGACATGTCTTTAACATTATAGAACACGTGGAGCTGAATGTGACCAACTACTACTAGATATACCATGACCTGGGTGAATGAGAACCTTCATAGACTTACCTGCAACAGTCCTGCCGCTCTTGACTAGCCTAGGTGACCACAAATCTATGTCTTTGTACTATTGGCTATCTCATATAGTCTGGCACTGGTTTAGGTTCCAGGGACTGGAAATACGGAATACCTATTCTGAAGTATATATCAGGCATCGGTGGGAAAAATGCCCCTTACAATGGTTTCCAGTGAAAAAAATGCCCTATATATTGGCTGTTAGCAGGAAAAATGCCAACACCTCCCCCCTTATAGTGGTGGCCAGAATGCCACCAAAGTCAAGTTGAATGTGACCAACTACTACTAGATATACCATGACCTGGGTGAATGAGAACCTTCAAAGACGTATTTGCATCAGTCCTGCCGCACTTGGCTAGCCTTTTTTTTATGGCTGAACTAGATGGACTTTGTCTTTTCAGCCGGACTAAATATGGACTGGAAATACGGAATACATATTCTAAAGTATATATCAGGCATCAGTGAGAAAAATTCCCCTTAGAGTTGTTGCCAGTGAAAAAAATGCCCTATATATTGGTTGTCAGTAGGAAAGATGCCCCCCCCCCTTACAGTGGTGGTCAGAACGCCACCAAAGTCAAGATAAATGTGACCAACTACTACTAGATATCCCATGACCTGGGTGAATGAGAACCTTCATAGACTTATCTGCAACAGTCCTGCTGCTCTTGACTAGCCTAGGTGACCACAAATCTATGTCTTTGTACTATTGGCTATCTCAAATAGTCTGGCACTGGTGAAGGTTCCAGGGACTGGAAATACGGAATACCTATTCCGAAGTATTTATCAGGCATCGGTGGGAAAAATGCCCCTTACAATGGTTTCCAGTGAAAAAAATGCCCTATATATTGGCTGTTAGCAGGAAAAATGTGAACACCTCCCCCCTTATAGTGGTGGTCAGAACACCACCAAAGTCTAGTTGAATGTGACCAACTACTACTAGATATACCATGACCTGGGTGAATGAGAAACGTCAAAGACTTACCTGCAACAGTCCTGCTGCTCTTGACTAGCCTAGGTGACCACAAATCTATGTCTTTGTACTATTGGCTATCTCAAATAGTCTGGCACTGGTGAAGGTTCCAGGGACTGGAAACACGGAATACCTATTCCGAAGTATATATCAGGCACTGGTGGGAAAAATGCCCCTTACAATGGTTTCCAGTGAAAAAAAATGCCATATATATTGGCTGTTAGCAGGAAAAATGCCAACACCCCCCCTCCCCCCTTATAGTGGTGGTCAGAACACCACCAAAGTCAAGTTGAATATCACCAATTACTACTAGATATACCATGAACCGGGTGAATGAGAACCTTCATAGACTTACCTGCAACAGTCCTGCCGCTCTTGACTAGTCTAGGTGACCACAAATCTATGTCTTTGTACTAATGGCTATCTCAAATAGTCTGGCACTGGTGAAGGTTCCAGGGACTGGAAATACGGAATACCTATTCCAAAGTATATATCAGGCATCGGTGGGAAAGATGCCACTTACAATGGTTTCCAGTGGAAAAAAATGCACGATATATTGGCTGTCAGCGTGGCGGACTGACCATTTGGAAACTCGGGCACTGCAGTAGGGGCCCCATGAGATGCCCCTGGTACCTTTATCATAGGCTTTTTTGAGTTTGGGCAAGGACACAGGGGCCCCATGATCCCCTATTGCCCGGGGGCCCCATGAGTTGTCAGTCCACCCCTGGCTGTCAGTAGGAAAAATGACCCTCCCTTACAGAGGTGGTCAGAATCCCACCAAAGTCAAGTTGAATGTGACCAACTACTACTAGATATCCCATGACCTGGGTGAATGAGAACCTTCAAGGAAGTATTTGCAGCAGTCCTGCCGCTCTTGACTAGCCAAGGTGACCACATATCAATGTCTTTGTACTATTGGCTATCTCATATAGTCTGGCAGGTTCCAGGGACTGAAAATACGGAATACATATTCTGAAGTATATATCAGGCATCAGTGGGAAAGATGCCCCTTACGCTGATTTCCAGTGGAAAAAAATGCCCTATATATTGGCTGTTAGTAGGAAAAATGACCCTCCCTTACAGAGGTGGTCAGAATCCCACCAAAGTCAAGTTGAATGTGACCAACTACTACTAGATATCCCATGACCTGGGTGAATGAGAACCTTCAAGGACGTATTTGCAGCAGTCCTGCCGCACTTGGCTAGCCTTTTTTTTTATGGCTGAACTAGATGGACTTTGTCTTTTCAGCTGGACTAAATATGGACTGGAAATACGGAATACATATTCTAAAGTATATATCAGGCATCAGTGAGAAAAATTCCCCTTAGAGTGGTTGCCAGTGAAAAAAATGCCCTATATATTGGCTGTCAGTAAGAAAGATGACCCTCCCTTACAGAGGTGGTCAGAATCCCACCAAAGTCAAGTTGAATGTGACCAACTACTACTAGATATCCCATGACCTGGGTGAATGAGAACCTTCAAGGACGTATTTGCAGCAGTCCTGCTGCTCTTGACTAGCCAAGGTGACCACATATCAATGTCTTTGTACTATCGGCTAACTGAAAAAGCCTGGCACTTGCTGAGGTCCCGGGATTGGAAATTTGGAACTCATTCTCTGAAGTATGTTTATGAAAAGAGAGAATAGATGAGTCTTTGTATCAGGGAGGAAGACACTAGAAGGCCAATCATTGGACCGCTTAGATTAGACGCCTTCCATCCGAATATCCACATTACTATGCGCTGGTACAACATGTTGGACGGCAGCTGGAATTTCCAGAAGGTCTGGCATCCTCCATGGAGATTCTTTCAAACAAAATACTAATGGATGAAATATTAATAAATCAGTTGAGTTGTTAATTGCTTACACTTTACATACTAAGAGGGATCCATTTCTAGTTTCGAACCCTTTAGATGCCAGAGGGTCTAGCCACTCATTGATCTAAGGCTGGGAGGTAGATTATCTCTCGATAATGCGCCATAATGTGTCTGTAATGTGCCTCCAGGGCACGTTTGAATGCTGTGAGCTGGAGGAATAAATAGTGTTTTATTTCATTCAATTCTTTTTTTTTTTCTCCTCTGGAGCGTGCACCCTGCCAAAATGCCAACAGATTGAGTATGTTTTAAATAGCCGTGTAACAGGTGCCTTTTTAGTGAGTTCTGCTGAGCAGGAGGTTCATAAAACACTCAGGATAAAGAATACTCATTAATAACTTTTTTTTTGTTTCTTTTTTTTTTCGGCGTTCTCACAAATGATACAAACACACACTTTTTTTTTGCCAAGAAATAAATAGCTTTCCATTGCAGAAATAATGATCCTGTAATGTATGTGACCAGTTTATCTCCCCTTGGCGTGAGCCCATTGAGTCAGTACAACTTTGTCAGCAATGCGTAAGAAGCTGCATTCTGTATGTGGACACGGATTTCACTGCATCAGATGATACAACTGTGCTGAAATAAACAAAATGAAACAAAATAATGAACAGGACTGGACAATGCAAAACTCAATTTAAAGAAAAGTTTGTGTGTGTGGGGGGGGGAGGGGGGGGGGCTCAATACCACTTAGCACATAGAAAGTAAAGACTTTATTGATGGGAACTCCAGTTTTCGTAATGTTTTTAGATATATACAGCTCTGAGGAAGGGGATTCAGCTCCCGAAACGCGTCAGTTTATCCGCACATTAGACACAGCGATTTGTGACTGTTGTTGTGGACCTCACACACTGTTTTTATCATTGGTTGGTGAGTATATAGCTACTTGTCTATTTATTAACTCCTCCCCCTCCTGAGGATTTACCCCCCTTAATGACCACGCCTCTTTTTGCTACTCGGCGCTGCACTAATTCAACTGATAATTGCACGGTCATGCAATGCTGCACCCAAACGAAATTTACGTCCTTTTTTTCACACAAATAGAGCTTTCTTTTGGTGGTATTTGATCACCTGTGCGCTTTTTATTTTTCACACTATAAACAAAAAAACGCCAAAAATTTTGAAGAAAAACAATATTTTTTACTTTCAGCTATAAAACATATATAGTAAACTCAAAGTTGGTTATAAATTTAGGCCAAAATGTATTCTGCTCCATGTTTTTGGTAAAAAAAAATCCCAATGCGTGTATATTGATTGCTTTGTGTGAAGTTATAGCGTCTACAAACTATGGGAGAGATACTGCAATTTACACCATTTTTCTGCTATACAGCGCTGCGCTAGTTTAACGGACAATTGCGCGGTCATGCAATATGGTACATAAATGAAATTTACATCCTTTTTTTCCCCAAAAATTGAGCTTTCTTTCGGTGGTATTTGATCGCCTGTGCGGTTTTTATTTTTTGCGCTATAAAAAAAAAAGCCTGACAATTTTGAGAAAAAAAAACAATATTTTGGACTTTTTGCTATAAAACATGTCCAGTAAAAAAAAATGCAAAAATCAAATTTAGTCATAAATTTCCGCCAAAATGCATTCTGCGACATGTCTTTGGTAAAAAAAAAAAAACCTCAATACGTGTAAATTAATTGGTTTACTTGAAAGGTATAGCGCTTACAAATGGCGGGAAAGATACTGGGATTTTTAGGGTTTTTTCTATACTAATAATGGCGGCGATCAGCGAATTATGGCGGCGATCAGGGACTTATGGCGGGACTGCGGCGGACATTCTGACATTGGGGGGTACTGACTTGGGGTCACTGACATCCCCAAAAACACTAATACAGTGATCAGTGCAAAAAAAAAAAAAAAAACTGACACTGTACTAATGGCACTGGGGAGGAAGGGGTTAACTTTATTTAGCAGGGAAGGGTTATAGGAGTGAGGGGAGTGTTTTACTAGGGGGCGGGGTGTGTACTGGGTGGGGGTGTGTGCTGGGTGGGGGTGTGTACTGGGCGGGACAAGGCTGATCGAGAAAGTGAAACTGTTCTGTCTCAATCAGCTCATCCTCGAGCTGACAGGGAAGTGACAGACAGCACAGCTACTGCAGCTGTGCTCTCTGTCACTGTTTGCCGCCGATCACCGGAACATAGCCACTAAGGAGCGGCTGTGACCCGGCAACTGACATCTGCGGCGGTGATCCTCAGGACAAATAGGACAGCGGCGTGCCCCCTATTTGTTTACAAAACACACGTTTTAAAACGTGGTTTTGCCTGTGAGTGCCGCCCTGCCACCGTATATGTACAGTGGCTGGGCGGCATGCGGTTAAACACGTGGTATACCATGGTTATGCACGATGAGAGTGCGCCCTTGTTTGTTTTTTCTTTTCGATATATACATGACTAAGGTATTGCAGATATTACAGCTTCACCTTTTAATACCCCAACCTACTCTTGTGACCTCCCCAAACAACGGACGACGCTGACCCGCTTTGGAGTTGTGTCCTGGCCTGCCTTCTGCCTTGTAGCCTCCCTAGCGGTCTGATGATGTCAGTATTTCTGTGCTCAAAGTGGTACATTTTTTTGCATGGAAATATGTTGTTTTTTTATTGTAGGCTGTAATTTTTAGGAATAACTCCCTGAAATCTGTCCGAACAAGAGTCTAGTAAACATCCGTAAGGGTGGACTGACCATTTGGAAACTCGGGCACTTCCCGAGGGCCCGGGGTCAGTAAGGGGCCCCATGAGATGCCCCTGGTACCTTTTTCATAGGCTCTTTTGAGTTTGGGCAAGGACACAGGGGCCCCATGATCCCCTATTGCCCGGGGGCCCCATCAGTTGTCAGTCCGCCCCTGATCCCAGGTATGTTAAAATTTGAAACACAAAATCATAACTTTATAATTTAATAATCATAAAAAATAATAATATAATAATAATAAATGTAATTCAATAATATCATCAAACCAAAAACCCTGAAATGTGAAATAGAGCGCCAAGTTGGCCCATCGCTGAGCTCAGTCGCAGAATCGTTTTCAGTGTCTGATGAGGAATTTCCCCCACCAATCATTATCACTCAATTCTGCAAGTGGTTCTGATTTACTATCACTGTTCTCTAGCCGGTCTAAAACCGCGTCTGACCTAAAGGGACACTTTTTGGACGCCATGGACGTTTCTCAGTTTCCAGGCAGAAAGAACAGTAAAAATGCAGGCAGGGCGCCGGACAAAGCACTCGGGACACAATGTATGTGAAATGGTTTGATACAGGAATGTTATACGATGTGATTTTATTGTATTCAGTGAATGTCACTTTGATAATTTTCAAATTCCCCGCCAGTTCCATCCCCCGTACGTCCCGACGTCGCAGGGAACGGAACCTGGAAGACAGATGCTGGCATCGGCCGGAGGACATTACCGGGGACACTGCAGGAGGGACATCGCGGGAGCGCAGGACAAGGTAAGTGCAGAAGAGATCCCGGAGCAACGTTGCAGTGTATTCCCGAGTGTAGCTGGGGGGGGGGGGGGGGTCACCGCTTGTGGTGCTGAAACTTTACCCCGAGCTACACTCGGGAATACCGCCAGGGAGGTAATCAAGCACCACAGTGTCCTGGCCTCTGGTTCTTATCTGGTGGTCCATAGTCATCTGTGTCCTGCATCCAAAGGCTGGTGCTGTCCACTACATTGGCCCTCGTGCCGCTCCATATCCTCACATTCCCTATCACCATTACCAGGGGTGCTGGACAAGAGGTAAAAGAGGAGCCTCCTCACCAGCTTGACCTCCACCAGGTATGTGACACCCATTTACAATCCCCCTGTCCAATGGCACTACGTCAGTGGCCAGTATGGATGGTCCCTTTGTAGAGGTTGACATGTTGCCTCTCATTATGTAGAGGTATGGTCTCATTGGTGTTCATTTAATGATTGTAACTTCCAGCAGATGATTATCTGTACGGTCCTGATGACGCCTGTGATATATTTTACCCCACCAAGCCACGAGTCCAGGAGGTGTCTCCATTCCTGCAGTAGATTGTAGACCAATTCCCATCCCGTCACTCCATTGACTGAACACACCGCAGCCTCCATTTCCCTGTTTGCGCTGCAATTTGATGCTGAAATTGAAGTCATTTCTGTGTAATGAGATGTTAGAGGATTATCGGCGGTGTCAGAGCCAGCTGACTTCAAGCTCATTCAGCGAGTGTAATGACTAAGGCTGTAAGCACTGGTAAATCCACCATTAACTAGATCAAGGAAATCAATCTCTGTTTAATGACAGTGCCCCTTGGCAGACACATATGTCTCTTCCATCTTCCTCCGGATCGTACATTTTTTTTGTTTTGTTTTTTTGTATTTGGTCTCATCGAGAGGAACGTTTCACTTCGAGATGATGAGGTTGGTGGGAGCTCAGCGCCATTTTCACATTAAATTCCAAACACATTTTGCCTTTTCAACCGTGCCTGTGTTCCCTCGAAGGTCTGCTGTATCCCATGGACAAGTCTCCACCACCCCAACCAATCTTCATGCTAGAGTGAAATGAGGTCTGAGCTCATAAAACCGCCAACGCTAGTCAGTATGGGAAGGTTTTAGTCACAAAATAAAAAAATCGGTGTCAGCTATAACGTATGTACAGTGGGGATGAAAAGTTTGGGCACCCCAGCTAAAAATTTGTATTAATGTGCATAAAGAAGCCAAGGAAAGATGGAAAAATCTCCAAAAGGCATCAAATTACAGATTAGACATTCTTATAATATGTCAACAAAAGTTAGATTTTATTTCCATCATTTACACTTTCAAAATAACAGAAAACAAAAAAATGGCGTCTGCAAAAGTTTGGGCACCCTGCAGAGTTAATATCTTGTACTGCCCCCTTTGCAAAGCTGAGACCTGCCAGTGTCATGGATTGTTCTCAATCATCGTCTGGGAAGACCAGGTGATGTCAATCTCAAAGGTTTTAAATGCCCCGACTCATCTGACCTTGCCCCAACAATCAGCACCATGGGTTCTTCTAAGCAGTTGTCTAGAAAACTGAAACTGAAAATAGTTGACGCTCACAAAGCTGGAGAAGGCTATAAGAAGATAGCAAAGCGTTTTCAGATGTCAATATCCTCTGTTCGGAATGTCATTAAGAAATGGCAGTCATCAGGAACAGTGGAAGTTAAAGCAAGATCTGGAAGACCAAGAAAAATATCAGACAGAACAGCTCGCAGGATTGTGAGAAAAACAATTCCAAACCCACGTTTGACTGCACGATCCCTCCAGAAAGATCTGGCAGACACTGGAGTTGTGGTCACTATTCCACTATAAAGAGATACTTGTACAAATATGGTCTTCATGGAAGAGTCATCAGAAGAAAACCTCTTCTACGTCCTCAACACAAAAATCATCGTTTGAACTTTGCAAATGAACATATAGACAAGCCTGATGCATTTTGGAAACAAGTTCTGTGGACCGATGAGGTTAAAATTGAACTTTTTGGCCGGAATGAGCAAAGGTACGTTTGGAGAAGAAGGGGCACAGAATTGAATGAAAAGAACCTCTGTCCAACTGTTAAGCATGGGGTTGGATCAATCATGCTTTGGGGTTGTGTTGCAGCCAGTGGCACAGGGAACATCTCACGAGTAGAAGGAAAAATGGATTCAATAAAATTTCAGCAAATTTTGGATGGTAACTTGATGCCATCTGTGAAAAAGCTGAAGTTAAAGAGAGGATGGCTTCTACAAATGGATAATGATCCTAAACACACCTGGAAATCCACGGGGGATTACATCAAGAGGCGTAAACTGAAGGCTTTGCCATGGCCTTCACAATCTCCTGACCTCAACATCATTGAAAATCTATGGATAGACCTTAAAAGAGCCGTGCGTGACAGACAGCCCAGAAATCTCAAAGAACTGGAAGACTTTTGTAAGGAAGAATGGGCAAAGATACCTCAAACAAGAATTGAAAGACTCTTGGCTGGCTACAAAAAGCGTTTACAAGCTGTGATACTTGCCAAAGGGGGCAGTACAAGATATTAACTCTGCAGGGGGCCCAAACTTTTGCAGACGCCATTTTTTTGTTTTCTGTTATTTTGAAAGTGTAAATGATGGAAATAAAATCTAACTTTTGTTGACATATTATAAGAATGTCTGATCTGTAATTTGATGCCTTTTGGAGATTTTTCCATCTTTCCTTGGCTTCTTTATGCACATTAATACACATTTTTAGCTGGGGTGCCCAAACTTTCGATCCCAACTGTAGATGTGCAGAAGCTACTGATCGGATTCATTATAACCATAGCCAGATCTGTACAGATCTCACCCACCCACCTGACCTGGAGTCAAAAGACTCATAAGCAGGGGTGTATTTACCACAAGGCAAACAAGGCATTTGCGTAGGGCGGCCTTTTTCAGGGGGGGCAGCACTGCCCCTTGAAGAAAGGATGGAAGAAGGGACACACGCGGCATGGGGACCTGGTGGGTTCCGAGAGAGGCTGTGGGTTTTAGGACAGTGTATGCGCAGCCCGACTCTCATTCCTGGGGATGTCCGGAGCTGTGAATGAAGGTGAGGGTCTTTCTCTCTCTCACCATGGGGGATGGTGTATGGGGGGCAGTGGTAGTGGAAGGCTCGGGTGGAGGGCAGGGGTATTCTTGGTCAATGTCAGCCTCTTTCTGTGTTGGGGGCGCCAATGTTTGCGTTGCCTAGATCAGCACAAGACCTAAATACACCACTGCTCATAAGGTCCAAACCTGTCACTGCCACTGTCCATGCCAAAGCTGTCCATACTTCGGTCATAGCTCCCATGACCATGTTCACGGACTGCACCACCAGCCAATCCCCAAGCTTTTCTGCCAGTCACTCCGTCCGTAGTGTTTTAAAAAAAGGTTTCTTGTGGATTCTTCGATGTCTAATGTCCTCAATCGATATCCGAGCGTACCGACGTAATTCCCGCTAAGCCGAGAGGCCTTTCCGATGGGCAAGGATCCGGACTTTCAGGGTTGTGTCAAAACGGGATCACTCCTTTCAATGAAGAAACTGTCGTCCGCTCCAGGATGTGGATTTCTCCCCCCCCTCTCAGGTGCAGGAGCAGGTTCTCTTGTGGTCGTGAGACACCAAACATCCAACACATAGATCCTCCACCACAAGGGAAGAGAGAAATGCCAAGAGGAGTCTATTCAAAGAAAGGGGATGAAGTCACAAAGTCCACCTGGTGCAATAGCCACTCTAACGCGTTTCACTCCACACCATGAGAGTTCCAGGAATTCAGTTCCTTTGTGAAGGCACTCTATGAGAGAAGTCCAACGAGGTGCATGGCAACTCCTACATCTATCTCTAGACATGGGAGAAATTGTAGTTTCTGATGCATTCCATAATTGTGTCATATTCATTATGTTGAACCTATTCATTTTCTGAACTAATTTTCGTTGGTCCAGGTGAAAAAAATGCATTTTTTTCAGAAGATTGTCATATATTGGTTTTTGGATTCTATATTTTGGGTGGATTTGTTATTCATATATATCGAAACTCTTCTCAAGGGTCCCATATTTGATCCATTCGCTATCCATAGTTCCATAGTTAGTCTGGCTGAAAAAAGACAAAAGTTCATCCAGTTCAACCATTAAAAAAAGTTATAATCCTCCACCCACAGTGGATCCAGAGGAAGGCAAAAATACCCAGCAAAGCACGATCCAATCTCCTCCTGCAGAGGAAAACATTCCTTCCTGATCCCCCGAGAGATCCGAATTATCAAGCAAATCTGAACACTGAATTAATTTCCCCCACAGACCTGAACTGCTATCGCATCGTGACGTCATCGCCAATGAAATGAATACATTTGTTAATTTCGTTACAACTTTTTTCAGATTCGTTGACATTCGTTGCTGTGTCCATTCGGAGATTCGGACAATTAACCTAGAGGAAGTTTTTTCCACTACACAAACGGTGTTGGATGATAATTTAGAACATTCGGAGATTTGGATACATCTGAATCACCGAAAATCAAATTTTCGTCCAAAAATCGGTTTGTTACGAAATGAAACACACACGTCTACTTATCTCTAATATTTACATCTGATAAGGTCATGGCTCTGCTGAGGATACACTCAGGGCTGTGAGGGGAGAGAAGCACACAGAGCAGCTCTCCCGCCCCGCCCCTCTGATGCCTATTCACAGAAGCCTTTGTATTTTGTGAATGAGTTCACAAAGTACAAAGGCTTTTGTGACTGGGCAGGAGGAGGGGAGGGGCGGGCATAGCAGATGAAGCTGATTTCTGGAAACTTACCTGTTCATTGAGGGGAGTGTGTATGGGGAAGGGGGGGGGGGGTTTACAGAGGCAAAGCAGCCAATTAGCTCTTTCATCTGAATACTTTAAGAGGAACTAAATTCTAGAAAGTGTGCCCAAAAAAAATGCAGACTGAGGGCAAAGGACTAGTCACCATATAGTCTCCTTCCCCTATGACTTGATCCGCACTGTGTTTCTGTGGGGAGGCAGCCATCCTAGGCCAAAATGATGTCATACATCCCAGGAATCTTCAGAAGGGGAGGAGGGGCTTTCTCAGCTAAGCACACCCTCCTGCCTGCATGCCTGAGCTAAGGGCAGATGGATACCAGGAATTCAATGCTACATGAATCATCTGCCCTTACCCAAGGGGGTCGCGGCTAGAAATGATAGGGGGGGGGGTTTTCAGAGTGCTTTCTCAGCAAAATAAAGCATGGAGACATGGATGGATGGAGACATGGATAGATGGAGACATTGATGGATGGAGACATGGATGGATGGATAGATGGATGGATGGATGAATGGATGGAGACATGGATGGATGGATGGATAGATGGATGGAGACATGGATGGATGAATGAATGGATGGATGGAGACATGGATGGATGGATGGAGACATGGATGGATGGAGACAGGGATGGATGGATGGGGGAGTGGAAAAAAGGATGGATAGAGACATGGATGGATGGATGGAAGGGGAGTGAAATGATGAATGAATGGAGGAGTGGAATGATGGATGGATGGGGGAGTTTGCTTTGAATGTTAAAAATGAAAGCTCGGATCCAGTTTACATCCCAGACCTCATAGTATGTTTTCCCCATCAGGACTGTGTGTTGGGTTTTCGGCACGTGGCGCTTTCAGTGCTTCCAATACTTGGCGGAGTTTCTCAGTGCCAGATCTCAGTGCCGGATTTCAGTGTCGGATCTCAATGTTGGATCTCAGCGCCGGATCTCAGTGCCGGATCTCAATTACGGATCTCAGTGCCGGATCTCAGTACTGGATCTCAGCGCCGGATCTCAGTGCCGGATCTCAATTACGGATCTCAGTACTGGATCTCAGTGCCGGATCTTAGTGCCGGATCTCAATGTTGGATCTCAGCGCCGGATCTCAGTGCCGGATCTCAATTACGGATCTCAGTGCCGGATCTCAGTGTCGGTTCTCAGTGCCGGATCTCAATGCTGGATCTCAGTGCCGGATCTCAGTGTTGGATCTCAGTGCCGGATCTCAGTACCGGATCTCAATGTTGGATCTCAGCGCCGGATCTCAATGTCGGATCTCAGTGCCGGATCTCAGTGCCGGATCTCAGTACCGGATCTCAGTGCCGGATTTCAATGTCAGATCTCAGCGCCGGATCTCAATGTTGGATCTCAGCGCCGGATCTCAATGCCGGATCTCAGTGCCGGATCTCAGTGCCGGATCTCAGTGCCGGATCTCAGTGTCGGTTCTCAGTGCCGGATCTCAATGCTGGATCTCAGTGCCGGATCTCAGTGTTGGATCTCAGTGCCGGATCTCAGTACCGGATCTCAATGTTGGATCTCAGCGCCGGATCTCAATGCCGGATCTCAGTGCCGGATCTCAGTACCGGATCTCAGTGCCGGATTTCAATGTCAGATCTCAGTGCCGGATCTCAGCGCCGGATCTCAATGTTGGATCTCAGCGCCGGATCTCAATGTCGGATCTCAGTGCCGGATCTCAGTGCCAAATCTCAATGCCGGATCTCAGTGCCGGATCTCAGTGCCGGATTTCAGTGTCGGATCTCAATGCCGGATCTCCGTACTGGATCTCAGTGCCGGATCTCAGCGCCCGGATCTCAATGTCGGATCTCAATATTGGATCTCAGTGCCGGATCTCAGTGCCGGATCACAATGTCGGATCTCAGTGCCGGATCACAATGTCGGATCGCAGTGCCGGATCACAGTGCCGGATCTCAATGTTGGATCTCAATGCCGGATCTCAGCACCGGATCTCAGCACCGGATCGCAGTGCCGGATCCATCAGAGTGGACTGTCACTCCAACTATTTACCATTTCCTCAAACGTCGGCTCCATGCAGTGCCAGAGGTCCCATTCCATGCGAGGAGCGCGCCTCCCCTCCCCCAAGGCTTTTCCCGCACAATCTCCCATTTAATCTTCTTTATCATCGCGGTGACAACGTGAAGAGCGCCCGATGGGCCTTGCGTCAGTTTGGCCGCGGCGGTCACGGCCGGCACGGTCTGCATATCATTACCGATTGGCTGCCACTTGTATCCGGCACCAGACGCAATCCGCGGGAATGCTGGAGAACCCGCATGTGACAACCTCCCGAGCATCCTAAGTAGGAAAACACGAGCCACATGAATGTAGATTGTTGGCTGGACAAAGCCCGGTTGCTGTTCTCTCTCTCCGGCTTTGCGGCGTTTGGCGTCTGTGCGATGATGGATGAGCGTTGCCAGGGTATCTGTGTGTCGCGGTGATACATTGCGATGGCACCAGATGGTACAGTACAACGTCTATGATATGAGTTTTGCCAGCAGGATTTATCAATGCCGACATTTCCTCCGAGTATTTGCATTTTGATTCAGCTGGAGCCGAGTTGCAGTATTTCAAGGATGGGATTTTGTATCCATCGCCGGGTGACATCAACACTTTGTTTCCCCGTCGTTTTATCTACAGCTGGCTCAGAATTTCTGTCTCCCGGAAATCCAGACTTGTAAAATCTCCGGGAACGAGGCTGGACATGGAATCGCCGCGGCTTAATCACGATGATAGGAAAAGTACAAGATTAGCGTGCTTACAAAACTCGCCGCTTACAAAACCCGCTGCGTCCTGACACCGGGCTTACAAAACCCGCCACGTCCTGACACCGGGCTTACAAAACTCGCCACGTCCTGACACCGGGCTTACAAAACTCGCCACGTCCTGACACCGGGCTTACAAAACCCGCCACGTCCTGACACCGGGCTTACAAAACTCGCCACGTCCTGACACCGGGCTTACAAAACCCGCCACGTCCTGACACCGGGCTTACAAAACCCGCCGCGTCCTGACACCGGGCTTACAAAACCCACCACGTCCTGACACCGGGCTTACAAAACCCGCCGCGTCCTGACACCGGGCTTACAAAACCTGCTGCGTCCTGACACCGGGCTTACAAAACCCACTGCGTCCTGACACCGGGCTTACAAAACCCGCCACGTCCTGACACCGGGCTTACAAAACCCGCCGCGTCCTGACACCGGGCTTACAAAACCCGCTGCGTCCTGACACCGGGCTTACAAAACCCACTGCGTCCTGACACCGGGCTTACAAAACTCGCCACGTCCTGACACCAGGCTTACAAAACTCGCCACGTCCTGACACCAGGCTTACAAAACTCGCCACGTCCTGACACCGGGCTTACAAAACTCGCCACATCCTGACACCGGGCTTACAAAACCCGCCACGTCCTGACACCGGGCTTGCAAAACTCGCCACGTCCTGACACCGGGCTTACAAAACCCGCCGCGTCCTGACACCGGGCTTACAAAACTCGCCACGTCCTGACACCGGGCTTACAAAACTCGCCACGTCCTGACACCGGGCTTACAAAACCCGCCGCGTCCTGACACTGGGCTTACAAAACTCGCCACGTCCTGACACCGGGCTTACAAAACCCACTGCGTCCTGACACCGGGCTTACAAAACTCGCCACGTCCTGACACCGGGCTTACAAAACCCGCCACGTCCTGACACCGGGCTTACAAAACCCGCCGCGTCCTGACACCGGGCTTACAAAACCCACCACGTCCTGACACCAGGCTTACAAAACCCGCCACGTCCTGACACCGGGCTTACAAAACTCGCCACGTCCTGACACCAGGCTTACAAAACTCGCCACGTCCTGACACCGGGCTTACAAAACTCGCCACGTCCTGACACCAGGCTTACAAAACTCGCCACGTCCTGACACCGGGCTTACAAAACTCGCCACATCCTGACACCGGGCTTACAAAACTCGCCACGTCCTGACACCGGGCTTACAAAACCCGCCACGTCCTGACACCGGGCTTACAAAACTCGCCACATCCTGACACCGGGCTTACAAAACTCGCCACGTCCTGACACCGGGCTTACAAAACCCGCCACGTCCTGACACCGGGCTTACAAAACTCACCACGTCCTGACACTGGGCTTACAAAACCCGCCACGTCCTGACACCGGGCCTTCAGGACGCTGAATCATACAAAAGGTAGAACCTCCAGTCCAATGAAGACGCACCTTTGTTGTATGGTGTCGGCCTCCAGAGTAACCTTCATCGACCTCCTTACCCCAAAGGAACCCTTGAAATAATTTTCAGGTCTCCGGGAACCCCCCACTAAAACCAATTCATTGGGGGTCAGCAGGAAAAACGCCCCTTACATTGCTCGCTTGACAGTTGGCATCCTTATAGTGGAGGTACATCCACACCTGTATACTGGACACACCTATATACTGTATACATACACACCTGTATACTGTATACATACACACCTATATACTGGACACACCTATATACTGTATACATACACACCTATATACTGGACACACCTATATACTGTATACATACACACCTATATACTGTATACATACACACCTATATACTGGAAACACCTATATACTGTATACATCCACACCTATATACTGTATACATACACACCTATATACTGTATACATACACACCTATATACGGGACACACCTATATATGGGACACACACCTATATACTGTATATACACACCTATATACTGTATACATGCATGCATATATATGGGACACACACCTATATACTGTATACATACACACCTATATACTGTATACATGCATGCCTATATATGGGACACACCTCTATACTGTATACATACACACCTATATACTGTATACATACACACCTATATACTGTATACATACACACCTATATACTGTATACATACACACCTATATACTGGACACACCTATATACTGTATACATACACACCTATATACTGGACACACCTATATACTGTATACATACACACCTATATACGGGACACACCTATATACTGTATACATACACACCTATATACTGTATACATACACACCTATATACTGTATACATACACACCTATATACTGTATACATACACACCTATATACTGTATACATACACCTATATACTGTATACATACACACCTATATACTGGACACACCTATATACTGTATACATACACACCTATATATGGGACACACCTATATACTGTATACATACACACCTATATACTGTATACATACACACCTATATACTGTATACATACACACCTATATACTGTATACATACACACCTATATATGGGACACACCTATATACTGTATACATCCACACCTATATACTGTATACATACACACCTATATATGGGACACACCTATATACTGTATACATACACACCTATATACTGTATACATACACACCTATATACTGGACACACCTATATACTGTATACATACACACCTATATACTGTATACATACACCTATATACTGTATACATACACACCTATATATGGGACACACCTATATACTGTATACATACACACCTATATACTGTATACATACACACCTATATACTGTATACATCCACACCTATATACTGTATACATACACACCTATATACTGGACACACCTATATACTGTATACATACACACCTATATACTGTATACATACACACCTATATACGGGACACACCTATATACTGTATACATCCACACATACAGTATATACATTATGCATGCACACATCTTTGTATCAGTCCTGGACCTGCACTGCTCGGCTGATCTAGAGCAGATTGTACAGTGTATGGTCAGACGGCTTATAGATGAGTCCATTTTTTTCATTCATCCAGCAGGTTAAACAAAAAAACTGACGTGATTTCTCCCTCCACACACTCCATGTGGATGGGGGGATCCTCTCTGCTGTGTCAGCAGGAAGACTTCAGAGTACACCGATCAGTATTGTGGGCTATAGCCTGCAGCAGCGGATCTAATGGTGACATACTGAGAGGGTGATGGTGCAGACGTGGATTGGTAGATCTACTTCTGTCCCCCCTCAGTGCCCATACATGGAGAGGAGTCCAGCCGGTCCCGGCGATCCATGTCTGGCCGGCTTCTGTCTCCGGAGAGAATCTTCCTATTTGTTGTCTTTATTTCTTATGAATTATTAAAATGCAGACGCAGCGAAAATCGCTCTGCCGGTGAGAAGCCATTTCTCAGAGTTTGTGTTTTATGGACATGAAACAAGATAGGCGAGACGGAGATGTCAATCCAGACTGTCCGGGGGGGGGGGGGGGGGGGTGTGAGGGGTCAATGGTTCCTCCAGGTCATTGCTCTCTGCCCCTGGAGGGTCCTTCATGTCGGGTCTGAGGGGCATTTCTGCTGATAAACAACATTTCCTGCAGATTTATCCAAGAAGAAATCCAATAATCAGACGAAGCCGGTCATGACGGAAGGAGATGGGCTGCACTGCTGACCTCATGTGAAGATACCAACCGCCTTGTTGTCATGCTGCTCTCCCGCTTCAATATTTTCTGTGTCGCTGACCTGACTTTGCTCCGACTTCACTTCTTCCAGGTCCTTTACTCGCAAAGTATTTGAACTCGAGAATTAATTGGAGAATTCGTTAAAGAATTTGTTGGAGACTTTCTTGGTGAATTTTGTTGGAGAATTAGTTGGAGAATTAATTGGAGAAGTTGGTGAATTTTGTTGGAGAATTAGTTGGAGAATTTGTTGGAGAATTCATTGGAGAATTAATTGGAGAATTAGTTGGAGAATTTGTTGGAGAATTCATTGGAGAATTAATTGGAGAATTAGTTGGAGAATTTGTTGGAGAATTCATTGGAGAATTAATTGGAGAATTAGTTGGTGAATTTTGTTGGAGAATTAATTGAGAATTAATTAATTGGCGAAGTTGGTGAATTTTGTTGGAAAATTTGTTGAAGGATTAGTTGGGAGAATTAATAGGAGAATTCATTGGAGAATTTGTGGAGAATTAGTTGGAGAATTAATTGGAGAAGTTGGTGAATTTTGTTGGAGAATTTGTTGGAGAATTAACTGAGAATTAATTAATTGGCGAAGTTGGTGAATTTTGTTGGAAAATTTGTTGAAGGATTAGTTGGGAGAATTAATAGGAGAATTCATTAGAGAATTTGTGTAGAATTAGTTGGAGAATTAATTGGAGAAGTTGGTGAATTTTGTTGGAGAATTTGTTGGAGAATTAATGGGAGAATTCATTGGAGAATTTGTGGAGAATTAGTTGGAGAATTAGTTGGAGAAATCGTTGGAGAATTTGTTGGAGAATTAGTTGGAGAATTCGTTGGAGAATTCGTTGGAGAATTAATGGGAGAATTCATTGGAGAATTTGTTGAGAATGTGTTGGAGAATTAGTTGGAAAATTTGTTGGAGAATTAATGGGAGAATTCATTGGAGAATTTGTTGGAGAAATAGTTGGAGAATTCATTGGAGAATTTGTTGGAGAATTAATTGGAGAAGTAGTTGGAGAATTTGTTAGAGAATTAATTGAATAGCCAAATAACGAGCATTTTCAGAAGAGGTCAGAGATGGCAGCCTACATAGAGTCCCTTTAAAACCAGCCATAAGGGTAAGTGGGGGAAGGGGGCAGGTTTCAGATGCTGATAGCCTAGCACAGTGCATGGTGCCCTAGAATGTTACCATACAAAGCCACAACCTCCCCCCCCCCACCCCCACCCTCCAGGTATCAGATATCTGGTCACTTATATTAATAGTCACACTTAGCCCCACCCCCGTCCTTACTCTAAATGTTTACCTAACCCTTAGAATGAACCCTGAGTACTAAGCCAACATACTGACACTTATTTCCCAACCTAAAGTCTAAGAGTTGCCTCCCCAGCTTCTAGGCCACAGCTCAATATTGACCTTTGCTACATCTGCCAGACAGCACAGCCAGATCTATATCCTCCAAGAGGCACGTCTTGCTCAGGAACACGCCCCCAACCTACTGATAGGCTGATGAAGGAGCGGCAACCCAGTGATGAGGTTACCACTCTACTCTCCTGTTAGCATGCTCATGGTCGGCACATATGCAATGCAGTACAGCCTTATTCTCGGTCCTTCCCGCTTCCAGTCTGAGTGCTGCTGTGCCGGGGATTACTGGAGGCTGACATCAACACAGAGTCAGACTGGCCATACACTGTTTGCCTAATTGCCTGTCCGCAGTCTTCCATTGACTGTGCACTGAGCTGTGCATGCGCGGTGCAGCATTCATTCTAGGCGCGGTGGCGGAACGGATGCCGCATCATCATCTTGAAAGGCCGTCTGGTAGTATGGATGGACTCTACATCCAGTGTGGGAGCTTATAGGGAAAGTAGATCACACATTTCATCCCTTGTGTCATGCTCTTCATTTGATTTTATTTCTCTTATGAATATTTTACTTTTTAGCAATAAATTTCATTTTTAACCACTTCCAGTCCAGCCCATGTTTATAAACGGCCTCCCCGCCCCCTGCTTGTGCGTGCTCCCTGGGAGCGCACAGCACCGCGACCCGGTGCCTGCTGTGTCCTCCGGACACAGCGGAACACCAATCATCGTACGAGACCTCTGTGCGAGGTCCCGATCATGTGATCACTGACTGGCCAATCAGTGATCACATGCAGAGTAGTAAGCAAGATGTCACTTCTGACATCATTGCTTACTACATGTGAAATCTGTGAATGATCACAGAGATCACATGGTACAGGGCCATTCACAACAGCCTTGTACCATGTGACAAGCTGTGACCAATCACAGCTCACACAGTATTTCCCAATGGCTGCAGGAATGCAGCCAGAGAGAAGGATAAATGATTCCTCTTACAGCCTTTATGGGTGTAAAAGCAATCCGTGTAAGAAAAAAAAAATCTTCATCCCCCCCCACAAGTAGTACAGTAAAAAATTATAATTTTTGGTTATAAACTAATTTGGGTTATTTTTTCTTTTGCTAAAAAGATAACTGAATACATTTTTGCTGAGATTAGAAAGATTATTTATTTGCAAAATTGTATAAGAAAAACACTTTTTTTCAATAATTTTGAACATTTTTATTTGTATAGCAAAAAAAATAAAAATCCCAGCGGTGAATAAATACCACCAAAATAAAGTTTTATCTGTCTCAAAAAATTTCTAAAAAATTCATCTGGGTACAGTGTTGCATGACCGCGCAATTGTCATTCAAAGTGTGATAGCGCTGAAACCTGAAAATTGGCCTGGGGGGGAAAGGGGGGGAAAGTGTCCGGACTGGAAGGGGGGGAAAGTGTCCGGACTGGAAGGGGGGAAAGTGTCCGCACTGGAAGAGGGTGAAAGTGTCCGGACTGGAAGGGGGGGAAAGTGTCCGGACTGGAAGGGGGGGAAAGTGTCCGGACTGGAAGGGGGGGAAAGTGTCCGGACTGGAAGGGGGGAAAGTGTCCGGACTGGAAGGGGGGGGAAAGTGTCCGGACTGGAAGGGGGGGAAAGTGTCCGGACTGGAAGGGGGGAAAGTGTCTGGACTGGAAGGGGGGGAAAGTGTCCGGACTGGAAGGGGGGGGAAAGTGTCCGGACTGGAAGGGGGTAAAAGTGTCCAGACTGGAAGAGGGGGAAAGTGTCCAGACTGGAAGGGGGGGAAAGTGTCCGGACTGGAAGGGGGGAAAGTGTCCAGACAGGAAGGGGGGGAAAGTGTCCGGACTGGAAGGGGATGAAAGTGTCCGGACTGAAAGGGGGGAAAGTGTCCGGACTGGAAGGGGGGAAAGTGTCCGGACTGGAAGGGGATGAAAGTGTCCGGACTGAAAGGGGGGAAGTGTTCGGACTGAAAGGGGGGAAGTGTCCGGACTGGAAGGGGGGGAAAGTGTCCTGACTGGATGAGGGAAAGTGTCCGGACTGGAAGGGGGGGAAAGTGTCCGGACTGGAAGGGGGGGAAGTGTCCAGACTGGAAGGGGGTGAAAGTGTCCTGACTGGAAGGGGGGACGTGTCTGGACTGGCAGGGGGGAAAGTGTCCGGACTGGAAGGGGGTGAAAGTGTCCGGACTGGAAGGGGGGGGAAAGTGTCCGGACTGGAAGGGGGGAAGTGTCCGGACTGGAAGGGGGGGAAAGTGTCCGGACTGGAAGGGGGGAAGTGTCCGGACTGGAAGGAGGGAAAGTGTCCGGACTGGAAGGGGGTGAAAGTGTCCGGACTGGAAGGGGGGAGAAAGTGTCCGGACTGGAGGGGGGGGGAAGTGTCCGGACTGGAAGGGGGGGAAAGTGTCCGGACTGGAAGGGGGGGAAAGTGTCCGGACTGGAAGGGGGGGGAAGTGTCCGGACTGGAAGGGGGGGAAGTGTCCGGACTGGAAGGGGGGGGAAAGTGTCCGGACTGGAAGGGGGGGGAAAGTGTCCGGACTGGAAGTGGTTAAAGGTCATGCACTAGGCCGGTGCGCCCTCTTTTTGTCTCTTCATATACAGTTCTCTTTGGATTTCCCTGGTCTGCACTAGGCCGGTGCGCCCTCTTTTTGTTTCCTGTATACAGTTCTCTTTGGATTTCTTGGTCCGTTGAGGGCAGCAAGTCTTGCATTCCTTCTATACTCCATGTGGGGATACAGACATTGTGGAGTCCATTGTCCAGCGCAGGAGCTCAGACATTCGGTTGCTCTTTTCTTCCTAGCCAATCACAACGGTCATGTAATAGTAACAATGGCGCTTCTTTTAGTGCAATATTGGGGCAAGGAAATAAATCTTCTTGTTTTAATGTCAGATTACGACCCATTTTCCCATCTCCGAGGGCCACAGACTCCAGAGCTCCCCTTGTTGTAGTTTTTCTGAACCAAATGTTTCTTAAAGACACTTTTTTTTCACGTCTAATGATGTCCATCCTGAGTCTCATCCATCCAATCCACCATTTATTAATTGTCCGGACGTAACACAGGAACTCTCCGATCTCTGGGATGTTCAGGTTCTCGATTACAATCATCGTCTATGTAAGATCTGTCCTGGGCTCGTCACCCATTGCAGGAATTTCTGAATTTCTAACAAAGAAAAACACAAGGAAAGCCTCAGAGATCGATTATCATCCCAGAAGAGGCTGCAGAGAGTGAAGGGTTAACCTGTTCCCTGCCAGGGCGGGTAATAGCAGAGACACCGGGCCAATCAGTCATTGTGTGGAGCGATCTGGCCCGACTCTGTACAGTGTGGATTGTATTGTGCTCGGTGCCAGGCACGCTGGAGCCAAAGCCTTTCCCTGGAGTCAGCGCTATTTCTGCCACTGCTCTCTTTTTTACAATTAGATGATACACAGCCGTTAGAAAATAGTAACAGTATGTTAATGAGGTTAATGTGACACAGCGGTCCATGAGAGCTTCTGCACCTGCCGTAAAGATGAGAGCAGATGTGAGAATCACCTTCCTGAACGATGTAAAATGATGGCGGCGGCCATGTTTCCTCAGTCTTTGTATTGGATGTAATACTACACCGATAAAGGGATGGGTGGGGAGCAGCACCAAGGATTGATATCACATATGTCTGCCATAAATGTATCTAAAAGGAAGGCAGGGTGTAGACTAACACAAGTGCCTTTGTCTCTAGCAGCATTAGGGCCATCGACTTGAATTCCAAACATGACAAAATCTACTGTACATGCACTAAGGTCATTGCCTTGGATCCCAACCATGACACTGCTTACATGTACCTGGAGCCATTGCCTTGGATCCCAACCATGACACTGCTTACATGTACCTGGAGCCATTGCCTTGGATCCCAACCATGACACTACTTACATGTACTAGGGTCATTGACTTGGATCCCAACCACGACACTACTTACATATACCTGGAGTCATTGCCCTGGATCTCAACCACGACATTACCTACATTTACTGGAGTCATTGCCTTGGATCCAAACCACGACACTGCCTACATTTACTAGCGTCATTGCCTTGGATCCCAACCACGACACTGCTTACATGTACCTGGAGTCATTGCCTTGGATCCCAACCACGACACTGCTTACATGTACCTGGAGCCATTGCCTTGGATCCCAACCACGACACTACTTACATGTACTTGAGTCATTACCTTGGATCCCAATCACAACACTACCTACATGTACTGGAGTCATTGCCTTGGATCCCAACCATGACACTGCTTACATGTACCTGGAGCCATTGCCTTGGATCCCAACCACGACACTGCTTACATGTACCTGGAGCCATTGCCTTGGATCCCAACCACGACACTACTTACATGTACTTGAGTCATTACCTTGGATCCCAATCACGACACTACCTACATGTACTGGAGTCATTGCCTTGGATCCCAACCACGACACTGCCTACATTTACTGGAGTCATTGCCCTGGATCCAAATCACAACACTACCTACATGTACTGGAGTCATTGCCTTGGATCCAAATCACAACACTACCTACATGTACTGGAGTCATTGACTTGGATCCAAACCACGACACTACCTACATGTACTGGAGTCATTGACTTGGATCCCAACGATGACACTGCTTACATGTACCTGGAGCCATTGCCTTGGATCCCAACCATGACACTACTTACATGTACTAGGGTCATTGCCCTGGATCTCAACCACGACATTGCCTACATTTACTGGAGTCATTGCCTTGGATCCCAACCATGACACTGCCTACATTTACTAGGCTCATTGACTTGGATCCCAACCATGACACTACTTACATGCACTAAGGTCATTGCCTTGGATCCCAACCACGACACTGCTTACATGTACCTGGAGTCATTGCCTTGGATCCCAACCACGACACTGCTTACATTTACTAGGGTCATTGCCTTGGATCCCAACCACGACACTGCCCACATTTACTGGAGTCATTACCTTGGATCCCAACCACGACACTACTTACATGTACTGGGGTCATTGCCTTGGATCCCAACTACAAAGCTACCTACATGCACTCGGGTCAATGCATTGGATCTCAACTACAAAGCTACCTTTATGCACTGGGGTCATTGACTTGGATCCCATCCATGACACTACCTACATGCACTAGGGTCATTGGCTTAGATACAAACCACGACCCTACCTACATGCATTGGGATCATTGCTTTTTATCCCAACCACGACACTACTTACATGTACTGAGGTCATTGACTTGGATCCCATTCACGACACTACCTACATGTACTGGGGTCATTGACTTGGATCCCATTCACGACACTACCTACATGTACTGGGGTCATTGACTTGGATCCAAACCACAACACTACCTACACGCACTGGGGTCATTGCCTTGGATCCCAACCATGAAGCTACCTACATGCACTGGGGTCATTGCTTGGATCCCAACTACAATACTACCTACATGCACTAGGATCATTGCTTTGGATCCCAACCACAACACTACCTACATGTACTAGGATCATTGCTTTGGATCCCAACCACGACACTACCTACATGTACTGGGATCATTGCTTTGGATCCCAACCACAACACTACCTACATGTACTAGGGTTATCACCTGGAATCTAAACTACTACACTGCCTACATGCACCAAAGTTATTGCTTTGGATTCCAACAACGACACTGCCTACATTCACTGTAACTAGGGTCATCAGCTTGAATCCAAACTAAGACAACACCTTCATGGAGTTTGAATATCCAACCTGTGCTTGTGTGTTGTTTTCTCCCACACACCAAAAACATGCTGGTAGGTTAATCGGCTCCTATCTGAATTGGTCCTAGTATGTGAATGTATGTGAGATAGGGACTTTAGATTGTAAGCTCCTTGAGGACAGGGAGTGGCGTGAACGTCTTTCTAAGTTGTTGGTGCCATATAAATACCTTAATAAATAAATAGCTCCAGGACCCAGAACAGAACTTATTGAGATCTGAGAAAACAATAGTGCTTTGTTCCCCCATTGATGACAGAAACCCTGAGCCTCATGTAGGTGAGAAACCTAGGTGACCCATATACACGGTCCATAGTCCTGCCAGGCAGTGCCTCACAGTATGTAGTGCATGTGGCCATATGACTATGGTAAGGACATTACATTGTAAGCTCTGTAGGGAGTGGAAACTAATGTGAACTGAGAACAGCTGAGGCTAATGATGAGGTCTTGCTTATAGGTAAGATTAGGACCTTGGAATGGAGACTTTATCCCACCAGAAGCTCTACAAAGCCTCTGGTCTCCAGGACCCAGGACAGAACATACTGAGATATGAGAAAACAATAACGTTTGGTTCCTCCATTGAAGAGAGAATCCCCAGACCTCGTGTAAGTGAGAAATCTAGGTGACCCATATACCCGTCCATAGTCCTGACAGACTATGTCCTCATAGTCCTCATAGAATGTAGTGCATGTGTCCATATGACTACAGTAGGCACATTAGATTGTAAGCTCTATAGGGAGTGGACACTAATGTGAATGTGATTTGAGAACAGCCAAGACTAATAATGAGGTCTGGCTTATAGGTAAGATGTGGACCTAGGAGTGGAGGCTTTATCACACCAGAAGTTCTACAAAGCCTCCAAGCTCCAGGACCCGGAACATAACATATTGAGATCTGAGAAAACAATAATGTTTGGTTCCTCCATTGAAGACAGAAAGCCTAGACCTTGTGTAGGTGAGAAATCTAGGTGACCCATATACCCGTCCATAGTCCTGACAGGCCGTGCCTCACAGTATGCAGTAATGCACGTGTCTATATGTCTACGGTAAGGACATTCGATTGTTGGCTTTATAGGAAGTGAAAACTAATGTGAACTGAAATCAGCTGAGACTAATAATGAGGTCTGGCTTATAGGTAAGATGTGGACCTAGGAATGGAGACTTTATCCCACCAGAAGCTCTACAAAGCCTCCAGGCTCCAGGACCCAGAAGAACATATTGAGATCTGAGAAAACAATAGTGCTTTGTTCCTCCATTAAGGACAGAAACCCTGAGCCTCATGTAGGTGAGAAACCTAGGTGACCCATTTACACGGTCCATAGTCCTGCCAGGCAGTGCCTTACAGTATGTAGTGCATGTGTCTTTATGACTACAGTAAAGACATTAGATTGTAAGCTCTGTCGGGAGTGGAAACTAATGTGAACTGAGAACAGCTGAGGCTAATGATGAGGTCCAGCTTATAGGTAAGATGTAGACCTAGGAATGGAGACTTTATCCCACAAGAAGCTCTACAAAGCCTCCAGGCTCCAGGACCCAAACCAGAACATATTGAGATCTGAGAAAACAATAGTGCTTTGTTCCTCCATTGAAGACAGAAACCCTGAGCCTCATGTAGGTGAGAAACCTAGGTGACAAGTTTACACCGTCCATAGTCCTGCCAGGCAGTGCCTTACAGTATGTGGTGCACGTGTCTTTATGACTACGGTAAGGACGTTAGATTGTAAGCTCTGTCGGGAGTGGAAACTAATGTGAACTGAGAACAGCTGAGGCTAAAGATGAGGTCTGGCTTATAGGTCAGATGTAGACCTCCCCCTTTTTGATAAGTGATACCTATCCATGTTCCTTGCTGAGTTTTGGATTGGGGCTGCTGACCAATGTTTTTTGGCTAGCTGGCTGGCAAGTTGAACTGGGTAGCTCTATATATATATTTCTCATGTGATGCCCGTCCGTGTTCACTGCTGAAAAAGCCAGTTATAGACCTGGGACGGTGACCAGTCTTTTGAATGTATTTTTTGAGGTCCGTGGGTGCACTGGATACCCTGGCTGCCATTGTGCTACATGCTGGGTGTCCGTGTGTTCCAGAAATGACCGTAGCGGAAAGGAAAAAAGAAAATTAGCGCAGGGCAGGCATGACTAGGCCTAGAGTGGGAAGGAGAATAGAAAGGGTTAGTTATGTGCCAGGGGGTGTGGAAAAGTATAGCTGGGGGTGCTGGTTGGTAGAGGGAGAGCGTGGGTGGGCTCTGCCGCACCTTAGGGTGGGGTGTCCCTGTGGGGGGGGGGCATCAGTCGGAGCTGGACGTTGGTGAGTGAGCTTCCCTCCCGCCCTCCCTATTTTAGGGAGTATTGTGTTCCTCTCGGGGGGAAAGGGGGGTTATTTCGGTCTTGGGCAGTTGTTGATCTTTGGAGGCGGTTCTTATCTTGGAGGTACAGATAATGGTGTGGGACCCATCGGTGGTATGGGGGGCCCGGGGACATTCCAGTTAACCAAGGTTTAACTGGAAGGTGGTGGTGCTGCACTGCGGACGGTATGGTTGTCTCTGAGCTGGTTGGTTGCGACTGGAGGCCTAGTGTATATGGTTGTCCGCAGGTGAATTTCAGATCATTTTTGTGGGGTGCCTTCGAAGACCAACAACAACAACTCTGGATGTTTCTGTTATAAGGAATGGTTGGTGTGTTAAGATGTTTGTTAATAAAAGGCCATGTTGGCCATTTACTCCAAAATTGGTGTCATTGGTGTCATGTTTTTCTTTAAGTATAGCCAAAAGGGGGGGGGATTTGGATGACCTATCTCTGGTGCTCTAGTCATGCCCCTTTAACGAGGGGTGGGCTCCCTCAGGTCCACCTGCCCTTGGTCTATCCATTAAATACATGTGCCTCTACTATGAGGACTCACTAAATTTGTAGAGTTAGAACCACAGAATATCGGGGTGCCGAGATGTGGCTCTGTGGCTTACGTATGTATTTGCAAATGTCCTAACTGAACCCCAGTTTTTAATCGCATGTTCTTAGACGGGTTAATTCGATTGTTGGCGAACTGGCTGGCAGATTGAACTGGGTAGCCCTATTTATATTTCTCAAGATGGAGACCAAGGAATGGAGACTTTATCCAACCAGAAGCTCTACAAAGCCTCTGGACTCCAGGAATCAGAACAGAACATACTGAGATCTGAAAAAAAACATAATGTTTGGTTTGTTTATTGAAGAAAGGAACCCCGGACCGCGTGTAGCTGAAAAAGCCAATTATAGACCTGGGACGGTGACCAGTCTTTTGAATGTATGTTTTGAGGTCCGTGGGTGCACTGGATACCCTGGCTGCCATTGTGCTACATGCTGGGTGTCCGTGCGCTCCTGCACCTTTAACGAGGGGTGGGCTCCCTCAGGTCCACCTGCCCTTGGTCTATCCATTAAATACATGTGCCTCTACTATGAGGACTCACTAAATTTGTAGAGTTAGGACCACAGAATATCGGGGTGCCGTGATGTGGCTCTGTGGCTTACGTATGTATTTGCAAATGTCCTAACTGAACCCCAGTTTTTAATCGCATGTTCTTAGACGGGTTTATTCGATTGTTGGCGAATTGGCTGGCAGATCGAACCGGCTTTATTATCCCCCTTTTTGACAAGTGATACCTATCCATGCTCCTTGCTGAAAAAGCCATTTTTGGATTGGGGCTGCTGACCAATGTTTTTAGGTTCGCTGGCTGGCAAGTTGAACTGGGTAGCCCTACTTATGTTTCTCAAGATGGAGACCTTGGAATGGAGACTTTATCCCACCAGAAGCTCTACAAAGCCTCTGGGCTCCAGGAATCAGAACAGAACATACTGAGATCTGAAAAAAAACATAATGTTTGGTTTGTTTATTGAAGAAAGGAACCCCGGACCGCGTGTAGCTGAAGAATCTAGGTGACCCATATACACCATCCACAGTCCTGCCAGCCAGTGCCTCATAGTACAGTATGTGTCCCTATGACCACAGGAGGGACTTTCAGCTGTGTAGGGGGAGGAGGCTATTATGAATGTTCTACATGCTCCATAAAATGCTGAGAAATGTATCTGCACCATATAAATGATTAAAATAGAATAAATAAAGCTAATGTTTCATTTCAGGCGTTCATATTATGCTCCACAATTGCTGCAGTCTCCCAGGAAAAATATTCGATGATTGCACAAAGGTGAATATTGCTCTGCTGGCATCGAGCTCCGGAATGCTTCTCCACCATCTTACACTACGCAGAACTCGTTATAAACAGAAGTAAAGTCATCGCATTATCCAATCCAAGACTCCGAGAGCACAATAATCCCGGAATATAAAAAGAGAAATAACAATTCTTTTGTTTTTATTGAAAGCAGAATGTTTTGTAATTAAGAAGCTTCAATAACCGTAATTTATCTGCACCTCGCATTGTGCGGCGCCTCTGACTCTCAGACACCTCGCCTGACGCGGCGCCAGTTGTTTTACAGATCGTACTGCTGTTCCTAAAAGTTGTTTTATGTTCTGGGACGCCATCACCAGGTATATTGCGGAGGCATTAAAGTCACAAGAAGTCGTCTCAGGATCGCGATGAGCAGCATTTTACGGTTATGGCTGCTGGAGCAGAAGACAATTTTTAATGAAATTCAGTTTAGAACCAACATATGGGAGATACAGGAGACGGGGACGAGGTGCTATGCTGCCGGAAAGATCAGAGGAAGGAAACTACGACACCGCTCTATGACACCACTCTACGACACCATCACCGCTCTACGACACCGCTCTACGACATCATCACCGCTCTACGACACCGCTCTACGACACCGCTCTACGACACCGCTCTACGACACCGACACCGCTCTACGACACTGAGCTACTGCACTGCGCTACGACACTACACTACGTCACCGCTCTATGACACCGCTCTACGACACCGCCCTACGACACCGCCCTACGACACCACTCTACTACACCGCCCTACGACACCGCCCTACGACACCGCTCTATGACACCGCTCTACTACACCACTCTACGACACCATCACCGCTCTACGACACCGCTCTACGACACCGCTCTACTACACCACTCTACGACACCATCACCGCTCTACGACACCGCTCTACGACAC
Organism: Staurois parvus; assembly: GCF_062004578.1. Taxonomy (NCBI): domain Eukaryota; kingdom Metazoa; phylum Chordata; class Amphibia; order Anura; family Ranidae; genus Staurois; species Staurois parvus. Next base: position 731,591 of record NW_028319182.1, on the reverse strand, counting down.
AGCTCTACGACACCGCTCTACGACACCGCTCTATGACACCGCTCTACTACACCACTCTACGACACCATCACCGCTCTACGACACCGCTCTACGACACCGACACCGCTCTACGACACTGAGCTACTGCACTGCGCTACGACACTACACTACGTCACCGCTCTATGACACCGCTCTACGACACCGCCCTACGACACCGCCCTACGACACCACTCTACTACACCGCCCTACGACACCGCCCTACGACACCGCCCTACTACACCGCTCTACTACACTACTCTACGACACCATCACCGCTCTACGACACCGCTCTACGACACCGCTCTACTACACCGCTCTACGACACCGCTCTACGACACCGCTCTACGACACCTCTCTACAACACCGCTCTACGACACCCCTCTACGACACCTCTCTACTACACCGCTCTACGGCACCGCCCTACTACACCCCTCTACGGCACCGCCCTACTACACCGCTCTACGACACCACTTTATGACACCGCTCTACGACACCTCTCTACGACACCACTTTATGACACTGCTCTACGACACCGCTCTACGACACCTCTCTACGACACCACTCTACGACACCACTTTATGACACCGCTCTACGACACTGCTCTACGACACCTCTCTACTACACCACTCTACTACACCGCCCTACGACACCGCCCTACGACACCGCCCTACGACACCGCTCTATGACACCGCTCTACTACACCACTCTACGACACCATCACCGCTCTACGACACCGCTCTACGACACCGCTCTACTACACCACTCTACGACACCATCACCGCTCTACGACACCGCTCTACGACACAGCTCTACGACACCGCTCTATGACACCGCTCTACTACACCACTCTACGACACCATCACCGCTCTACGACACCGCTCTACGACACCGACACCTCTCTACGACACTGAGCTACTGCACTGCGCTACGACACTACACTACGTCACCGCTCTATGACACCGCTCTACGACACCGCCCTACGACACCGCCCTACGACACCACTCTACTACACCGCCCTACGACACCGCCCTACGACACCGCCCTACGACACCGCTCTATGACACCGCTCTACTACACCACTCTACGACACCATCACCGCTCTACGACACCGCTCTACGACACCGCTCTACTACACCGCTCTACGACACCGCTCTACGACACCGCTCTACGACACCTCTCTACGACACCGCTCTACGACACCTCTCTACAACACCGCTCTACGACACCCCTCTACGACACCTCTCTACTACACCGCTCTACGGCACCGCCCTACTACACCCCTCTACGGCACCGCCCTACTACACCGCTCTACGACACCACTTTATGACACCGCTCTACGACACCTCTCTACGACACCACTTTATGACACTGCTCTACGACACCGCTCTACGACACCTCTCTACGACACCACTCTACGACACCACTTTATAACACCGCTCTACGACACTGCTCTACGACACCTCTCTACGACACCACTCTACGACACCACTCTACGACACCACTTTATGACACCGCCCTACTACACCGCTCTACAACACCGCTCTACGACACCGCTCTACCACACCACTCTACGACACCTCTCTACGACACCGCTCTACTACACCGCTCTACAACACCGCTCTACGACACCTCTCTACGACACCGCTCTACGACACCTCTCTACGACACCGCTCTACGACACCGCTCTACTACACCACCCTACGACACCACCCTACGACACCTCTCTACTACACAACTCTACGACACCACTGCACATCATTCCTCCCGTGACCTGGATGACGTCTAAAGAAGCCCATCAGTGGTTTGATCAGTAGAGGTGCTCATCATCGTGCACTTTTCTCACACTCTATTCTTAGTATTTCATTTTTATTAAAAATTCCTAGATTGTAAGCTCCCAGGATCAGGCCCTCCTATCCCTCTTGTATTGATCTGTATTGTTGCTGTATTGTCTCCCGTTATATTGTACAGCGCTGAGCACACTGTTGGCGCCATAAATCCTGTATAATAATAATAAATACTTCCCCAAATCTTTCCTCCAGAGCAACAAATGAATAACGGCCTATTCTGCAGCCATGTTCAGGGAGGTGGGACCTCCGAATAAGTTCCCTTGTGTCTGCCCACCATGACACCTCTTTTATATACCATGACACCTCTGGGGCCAGATGCAGCCCTTTACTTTTTTTTATCAGGTCCTTGGGGCACTATTTTATCTACTGACCCCAACAAAGGTGCACAATTATTTCCAACGATACCAATGATGGGGCATTTTTCCTCCCACTGACACCAATGATGGGACACTATTCCTCCCACTGACACCAATGATGGGGCACTATTCCTCCCACTGACACCAATGATGGGGCACTATTCCTCCCACTGACACCAATGATGAGGCACTATTCCTCCCACTGACACCAATGATGAGGCACTATTCCTCCCACTGACACCAATGATGGGGCACTATTCCTCCCACTGATACCAATGATGGGGCACTATTCCTCCCACTGACACCAAGGATGGGACACTATTCCTCCGACTGACACCAATGATGGGGCACTATTCCTCCCACTGATACCAATGATGGGGCACTATTCCTCCCACTGACACCGATGATGGGGCACTATTCCTCCCACTGATACCAATGATGGGGCACTATTCCTCCCACTGACACCAATGATGGGGCACTATTCCTCCCAGTGACACCAAGGATGGGACACTATTCCTCCCACTGACACCAAGGATGGGACACTATTCCTCCCACTGACACCAATGATGGGGCACTATTCCCACTGACACCAATGATGGGACACTATTCCCACTGACACCAATGATGGGACACTATTCCTCCCACTGACACCAATAATGGGGCACTATTCCTCCCACTGACACCAAGGATGGGACACTATTCCTCCGACTGACACCAATGATGGGGCATTTTTCCTCCCACTGACACCAATGATGGGACACTATTCCTCCCACTGACACCAACGATGGGGCACTATTCCTCCCACTGACACCAATGATGGGGCACTATTCCTCCCACTGATACCAATGATGGGGCACTATTCCTCCCACTGACACCAATGATGAGGCACTATTCCTCCCACTGACACCAATGATGAGGCACTATTCCTCCCACTGACACCAATGATGGGGCACTATTCCTCCCACTGACACCAATGATGTGACACTATTTCTCCCACTAATACCAATGATGGGGCACTATTCCTCCCACTGACACCAATGATGGGGCACTATTCCTCCCACTGATACCAATGATGGGACACTATTCCTCCCACTGACACCAATGATGGGGCACTATTCCTCCCACTGATACCAATGATGGGACACTATTCCTCCCACTGATACCAATGATGGGGCACTATTCCTCCCACTGACACCAATGATGGGGCACTATTCCTCCCACTGATACCAATGATGGGGCACTATTCCTCCCACTGACACCAAGGATGGGACACTATTCCTCCGACTGACACCAATGATGGGGCACTATTCCTCCCACTGATACCAATGATGGGGCACTATTCCTCCCACTGACACCAAGGATGGGACACTATTCCTCCCACTGACACCAAGGATGGGACACTATTCCTCCCACTGACACCAAGGATGGGACACTATTCCTCCCACTGACACCAATGATGGGACACTATTCCCACTGACACCAATGATGGGACACTATTCCTCCCACTGACACCAATGATGGGGCACTATTCCTCCCACTGACACCAATGTTGGGGCACTATTCCTCCCACTGATACCAATGATGGAGCACTATTCTTCCCACTGACACCAATGATGGGGCACTATTCCTTCCACTGACACCAATGATGGAGCACTATTCCTCCCACTGATACCAATGATGGGGCACTATTCTTCCCACTGACACCAATGATGGGGCACTATTCCTCCCACTGACACCAATGATGGAGCACTATTCTTCCCACTGACACCAATGATGGGGCACTATTCCTCCCACTGACACTAATGATGGGGCACTATTCCTCCCACTGACACCAATGATGGGACACTATTCCTTCCACTGACACCAATGATGGAGCACTATTCCTCCCACTGACACCAATAATGGGGCACTATTCCTCCCACTGACACCAATAATGGGGCACTATTCCTCCCACTGACACCAATGATGGAGCACTATTCCTCCCACTGACACCAATAATGGGGCACTATTCCCCCCACAGACACCAGTGATGGGCCACTATTCCTTTCAAGGCTTGGATGCAGCTGCTCTAGAGTCCAGTGGCAGCGTGCTTTACACCACGGCATCCGACGCTTTGCATTGCACTTGGTGATGGAAGGCTTGGATGCAGCTGCTCGGCCATGGAAACCCATTCCATGAAGCTCTCTACGCACTGTTGTTGGGCTCATCTGAAGGCCACACCAAGTTTGGAGGTCTTTAGCTATTGACTCTGCAGACAGTTGGTGACTTCTGCGCACTGTGCGCTTCAGCATGCGCTGACCCCCCCCTGTCATGTGACGTGGCCTACCACTTGGTGGATGAGTGGCTGTTGTTCCCAGTGGCTCCCACTTTGTTATAATCCCACTAACAGTTGAGCGTGGAATATTTAGTAGCCAGGAAATGTCACGGATGGACTTATTGCCCAGGTGGCCACCTATCACGGGACCACGCTTGGAGTCACTGAGCTCCTGAGAGCGACCCATTCTTTCACCAATGTTTGTAGAAGCAGTCTGCATGCCTAGGGGCGTGATTGTATACACCTGTGTCCATGGAGGGGATTGGAACACCTGAATCACATGATATGGAGGGGATTGGAACACCGGAATCACATGATATGGAGGGGATTGGAGCACCTGAATCACATGATATGGAAGGGATTGGAACACCTGAATCACATGATATGGAGGGGATTGGAACACCTGAATCACATGATATGGAAGGGATTGGAACACCTGAATCACATGATATGGAGGGGATTGGAACACCTGAATCACATGATTGGAGGGGATTGGAACACCTGAATCACATGATTGGGAGGGGATTGGAACACCTGAATCACATGATTGGGAGGGGATTGGGACACCTGAATCACATGATATGGAGGGGATTGGAACACCTGAATCACATGATTGGAGAGGATTGGAACACCTGAATCACATGATTGGGAGGGGATTGGGACACCTGAATCACATGATATGGAGGGGATTGGAACACCTGAATCACATGATATGGAGGGGATTGGAGCACCTGAATCACATGATATGGAGGGGATTGGAACACCTGAATCACATGATTGGGAGGGGATTGGAACACCTGAATCACATGATTGGGAGGGGATTGGAACACCTGAATCACATGATTGGGAGGGGATTGGGACACCTGAATCACATGATATGGAGGGGATTGGAACACCTGAATCACATGATTGGAGAGGATTGGAACACCTGAATCACATGATTGGGAGGGGATTGGGACACCTGAATCACATGATATGGAGGGGATTGGAACACCTGAATCACATGATATGGAGGGGATTGGAGCACCTGAATCACATGATATGGAGGGGATTGGAACACCTGAATCACATGATTGGGAGGGGATTGGAACACCTGAATCACATGATTGGGAGGGGATTGGAACACCTGAATCACATGATTGGGAGGGCGGGCCCAATACTTTTGGCAATATAGTGATGTGGTCTCCGGGGCCATAATTAATTAGTCTGGGCCAAGGCCTTCTAAAGTGCTTCTGACCACATTTTGACGTAAAGTGTATTTATACCCAAAATGTATAACGTTTTGTATAGCACAAGGAAGAACTACAATTAAGAATAGTGGAGGCCATTTATGGACCTCTTTGGGTGACCAAAAAATTCATAAGAATGGCATCCTCTCATCCTATCTTGTTGCTAGGTTGTTGCTAAGATGACCCCCGTTGTTACTGCTTGCCCCTGCTATGACAGGAGCGAGCTCTTTGTGATCAGTGACAGTATCTATGAGCTCAGAGCTGCTGCAATGGAGAAAACAGCAAGTCGCACATGTGCAGGGATTTCAGCTTGCTCCTGTAATAGTGAGGTCAGTAACCGCAGGGATCATCTTAGCAACGTCCTAGCAACAAGCCTGGATTGGTCGGCATTCACTCTATGAGTTTTTCGGGCAGATTCCAAGAGGTACGTAAATGGCCTAAATCTATATACATTTAATATGCGCAGTTGGGTTTCATCTACAGGCGCCCCTTACCTGCATAGGCAGCGGTTTGGGAAAGGTGAACCAGCACTTTAAGTGTTCCTCCACAGGGGGCGCTCTCTTCACAGTCACTGTCAATGGCTAGACCCAAGCTGATGGTTTTGTGCTCAGAGACGCATGACGCGGGACAGTAATCATGGCTTCCCACATGCAACACCGCTTTGCTCCGCCCTCTTTCACTACTTGTGCGCGTGACGGAGTACGGAGGCGATAAATGACCCGTCACAGAGATACGCGGATGTTGTCTGATTGGCGCCATATAAATCCGGTATAATATTCATCCAAAATAAAGAATAGTTCCTGCTGTGTCTTAGTTCTGCCCGCGGTGCGTTCCAGGCGAAAGTGGCGGATTAAACCCATAACTGCGGCCTGGACGGCTCTGAGGAATGTCTCCATCGGCTGCATTGGAGGGCATTTTGCTTCGAAACAGCCGAATCCGCGGCCAGGGAGATAGACGATCGATTAAATGAAGTATTGAGATGAGCAAATCTTGTAACAGTTTGTAAAAAAGAAAAACGGGGATTTTGAGGGTTTTTTGTCGCATTTACAGGTTTGGTTTGTTTAATTATTTTATAGAGTGATTCTTAAAAGTATGTTAATCGCTAAACCGCGCCAATTGATGCTTTTAAATATTCAATATTATATCCAATCAGCTGCCATGTAAAACGTATTCCAAAAAATACCACTCCTAATATTGGTGATAATTATATAGATGTGTCCAGGGGCGGACTGACAACTCATGGGGCCCCCGGGCAATAGGGGATCATGGGGCCCCCGGGCAATAGGGGATCATGGGGCCCCCGGGCAATAGGGGATCATGGGGCCCTTGTGTCCTTGCCCAAACTCAAAAAAGCCTATGAAAAAGGTACCAGGGGCATCTCATGGGGCCCCCTACTGACCCCGGGCCCTCGGGCAGTGCCCGAGTTTCCAAATGGTCAGACCGCCCCTGGATGTGTCACTTTAATTCCTTTTGATGGTCTCTATGCGCAAACTCATTTACACAAATATTAACCACTTATGATTGGCTGTTACAGCGGTCACATGATCCGGGGAAGGTCCCACCAGCTATTGATCGTTACTAGAGACCACGAGCCGTCTATATCTTTTGTTTATATTTGTTATTAGATTTTACTTTTTTTAACCACCTCCCGTCCGGCTGTTGTATATAAACAGGCGGACGGTGGCAGTGCAGGGTCAGGTGGGGGTTTATAAACAGCCTCCCCGCACCCTGCTTGTGCTTCCTCCAGACACAGCAGAACACCGATCATCGGACGGGATCTCTGTGTGAGGTCCCGATCATGTGATCACTGATTGGCCAATCAGTGATCACATGCAGAGTAGTAAGCAAGATGTCACTTCTGACATCATTGCTTACTACATGTGAAATCTGTGAATGATCACAGAAATCACATGGTAGAGGGTCATTCACAACAGCCTTGTACCATGTGACAAGCTGTAACCAATCACAGCTCACACAGTATTTCTCAATGGCTGCAGGAATGCAGCCAGAGAGAAGGAGAAATGATTCTTCTTCCAGCCTTTATGGGTATAAAAACAATCAGTGTAAAAAAAAAAAAAAATCTTCATCACCCCCCACAAGTAGTACAGTGTCACCATGGTGACCCCACACTGCTAGGGTGACAGTATGTAAAAAAAACAAAACAAAAACAAAACATAAATAATAATATAAAAAAAGAAAAGAAAATACAAAAAATTTTTTTAAAAATTATAATTTTTGGTTGTAAACTAATATGGGTTTTTTTTTTACTAAAAAGATAATGGAATAAATTTGGCCAAGATTTATGATGAAATATTATTTATTTGCAAAATTTTATCAGAAAAACACTTTTTTTCATAATTTTTGTATTTTTTCATTTACATAGCAAAAAAAAAAAAAACCCAGCGGTGAATAAATACCATCAAAATAAAGGTTTATCTGTCTCAAAAAAATGCTAAAAAATTCATATGGGTCCAGTGTTGCATGACCGCGCAATTGTCATTCAAAATGTGATAGCGCTGAAAGCTGAAAATTGGCCTGGGGGGAAAGGGGAGGGGGGGAGTCTCCAGACTGGAAGGGGGGGAAAGTGTCCAGACTAGAAGGGGGGGAAAGTGTCTGGACTGGAAGGGGGGAAAGTGTCCGGACTGGAAGGGGGGAAAGTGTCCGGACTGGAAGGGGGGGGAAGTGTCTGGACTGGAAGGGGGGGAAAGTGTCCGGACTGGAAGGGGGGAAAGTGTCCGGACTGGAAGGGGGTGAAAGTGTCCGGACTGGAAGGGGGGAAAGTGTCCGGACTGGAAGGGGGGGGAAGTGTCTGGACTGGAAGGGGGGGAAAGTGTCCGGACTGGAAGGGGGGAAAGTGTCCGGACTGGAAGGGGGGGAAAGTGTCCGGACTGGAAGGGGGGAAAGTGTCCGGACTGGAAGGGGGGGGAAGTGTCTGGACTGGAAGGGGGGGAAAGTGTCCGGACTGGAAGGGGGGGAAAGCGTCCGGACTGGAAGGGGGGGAAAGTGTCCGTACTGGAAGGGGGGAAAGTGTCCGGACTGGAAGGGGGGGGGAAGTGTCCGGACTGGAAGGGGGTGAAAGTGTCCGGACTGGAAGGGAGGGAAAGTGTCCGGACTGGAAGGGAGGGAAAGTGTCCGGACTGGAAGGGGGGGAAAGTGTCCGGACTGGAAGGGGGGGAAAGCGTCCGGACTGGAAGGGGGGAAAGCGTCCGGACTGGAAGGGGGGGAAAGTGTCCGGACTGGAAGGGGGGGGGGAAGTGTCCGGACTGGAAGGGGGGGAAAGTGTCCGGACTGGAAGGGAGGGAAAGTGTCCGGACTGGAAGGGGGTGAAAGTGTCCGGACTGGAAGGGGGGGAAAGTGTCCGGACTAGAAGGGGGGGAAGTGTCCGGACTGGAAGGGGGTGAAAGTGTCCGGACTGGAAGGGGGTGAAAGTGTCCGGACTGGAAGGGGGGAAAGTGTCCGTACTGGAAGGGGGGAAAGTGTCCGGACTGGAAGGGGGGGGGAGTGTCCGGACTGGAAGGGGGTAAAGTGTCCGAACTGGAAGGGGGGGGAAAGTGTCCGGACTGGAAGGGGGGGAAGTGTCCGAACTGGAAGGGGGGGGAAAGTGTCCGGACTGGAAGGGGGGGAAATGTCCAGACTGGAAGGGGGGGGGGAGTGTTCGAACTGGAAGGGGGGAAAATGTCCAGACTGGAAGGGGGGGAAGTGTCCGGACTGGAAGGGGGGGAAGTGTCTGGACTGGAAGGGGGGGAAGTGTTCGGACTGGAAGGGGGTGAAAGTGACTGGACAGGAAGGGGGGGAAAGTGTCCGGACTGGAAGGGGGGGGAAAGTGTCCGGACTGGAAGGGGGTAAAAGTGGCTCCGGACTGGAAGGGGGGGAAGTGTCCGGACTGGAAGGGGGGGAAAGTGTCCGGACTAGAAGGGGGGAAAGTGTCCGGACTGAAAGGGGGGAAAGTGTCCGGACTGGAAGGGGGTGAAAGTGGCTCCGGACTGGAAGGGGGGGAAAGTGTCCGGACTGGAAGGGGGGAAGTGTCCGGACTGGAAGGGGGGGAAAGTGTCCGGACTAGAAGGGGGGAAAGTGTCTGGACTGGAAGGGGGGAAAGTGTCCGGACTGGAAGGGGGGGAAAGTGTCCGGACTAGAAGGGGGGGAAAGTGTCCGGACTGGAAGGGGGGGAAGTGTCCGGACTGGAAGGGGGGGGGGGAAAGTGTCCGGACTGGAAGGGGGGAAAGTGTCCGGACTGGAAGGGGGGAAAGTGTCCGGACTGGAAGGGAGGAAAGTGTCCGGACTGGAAGGGGGTGAAAGTGTCCGGACTGGAAGGGGGGGAAAGTGTCCGGACTGGAAGGGGGTGAAAGTGTCCGGACTGGAAGGGCGTGAAAGTGTCCGGACTGGAAGGGGGTGAAAGTGTCCAGACTGGAAGGGGGGGAAAGTGTCCGGACCGGAAGGGGGGGAAGTGTCCGGACCGGAAGGGGGGGTGAAAGTGTCCGGACTGGAAGGGGGTGAAAGTGTCCGGACTGGAAGGGGGGGAAAGTGTCCGGACTGGAAGGGGGGGAAAGTGTCCGGACTGGAAGGGAGGGAAAGTGTCCAGACTGGAAGGGGGGGAAAGTGTCCGGACTGGAAGGGGGTGAAAGTGTCCGGACTGGAAGGGGGGAAAGTGTCCGGACTGGAAGGGGGGGAAAGTGTCCGGACTGGAAGGGGGGGAAAGTGTCCGGACTGGAAGGGGGGGAAAGTGTCCGGACTGGAAGGGGGGGAAAGTGTCCGCACTGGAAGGGGGGAAAGTGTCCGGACTGGAAGGGGGGGAAAGTGTCCGCACTGGAAGGGGGGGAAAGTGTCCGCACTGGAAGGGGGGGAAAGTGTCCGCACTGGAAGGGGGGGAAAGTGTCCGCACTGGAAGGGGGGGAAAGTGTCCGCACTGGAAGGGGGGGAAAGTGTCCGCACTGGAAGGGGGGGAAGTGCCCGGACTGGAAGGGGTTAAGTGACATAAATTATATGTGACAAAACATAAACAAACAAATTATATATGATATAATAGTGCCCACAAAACACCGTAAAATAATATGTCCAGTGTAATTAATAATAAATTCCAAAAAAAGTCCAAAAAAATCTTCCATAATGTGAATCCTTTGTGACTCCCACTGCAGAAATAAATAAACCGCGTGCTGTGCCGTTCATACCCCCCCCCCCCCCTCTTAGGTGCGCACTCCCCAGAACATAGCCTCAAATGAGCCTTATTGCATCAATTCCAGAGATCTGGGTCATCAGAACGCGGCCTTCTTTCCACTTTATACAGACTCCAAATTGTTAAGACCGGGAGGTTCCTCCAATAATCACCCATGATAATCACCAATAATCACCAATAATCACCCATGATAATCACCAATAATCACCCATGATAATCACCAATAATCACCAATAATCACCCATGATAATCACCAATAATCACCCATGATAATCACCAATAATCACCAATAATCACCCATGATAATCACCAATAATCACCCATGATAATCACCAATAATCACCCATGATAATCACCAATAATCACCAATAATCACCCATGATAATCATGATAATCACCAATAATCACCCATGATAATCACCAATAATCACCAATAATCACCCATGATAATCACCAATAATCACCCATGATAATCACCAATAATCACCAATAATCACCCATGATAATCATGATAATCACCAATAATCACCCATGATAATCACCAATAATCACCAATAATCACCCATGATAATCACCAATAATCACCCATGATAATCACCAATAATCACCCATGATAATCACCAATAATCACCCATGATAATCACCAATAATCACCCATGATAATCACCAATAATCACCAATAATCACCCATGATAATCATGATAATCACCAATAATCACCCATGATAATCACCAATAATCACCAATAATCACCCATGATAATCACCAATAATCACCCATGATAATCATGATAATCACCAATAATCACCCATGATAATCACCAATAATCACCCATGATAATCATGATAATCACCAATAATCACCCATGATAATCACCAATAATCACCCATGATAATCACCAATAATCACCAATAATCACCCATGATAATCACCAATAATCACCCATGATAATCACCAATAATCACCAATAATCACCAATGATAATTACCAATAATCACTAATAATCACCCATGATAATCATGATAATCACCAATAATCACCCATGATAATCACCAATAATCACCAATAATCACCCATGATAATCACCAATAATCACCAATAATCACCCATGATAATCATGATAATCACCAATAATCACCCATGATAATCACCAATAATCACCAATAATCACCCATGATAATCACCAATAATCACCCATGATAATCACCAATATTAGGAGTATATTGTTTGGAATTGGTTTGTTTAATGGTTGTTGAAGGCGAAGGCATGGCGGGTCGACTGACCGATCGTAAAACGTTACAGATCAGATTTGTCAGATTGAATTCCGCTCGGCATGAAGTAAAACTATAAAAGCCGTCTGCGCAAATCAATAATTATCCCATCAAAACAGATGGAAATATACAACGCCGAGAAATCACTTCTGTCTGTGGTCGGCGATCAATATCTGCTGTCAATCAAAACACCCAAATTAACACCAATGGGTATTGATCATTGTATTTCCTGTATTTATATAGAATGAACATGCGGGATTCTGCAGAGTACATACCCCGGGGGCGTCGGTCCTCGCCCCCCCCTCCCCCGTTCTGATCCAGTAATATCGGTGTGATCACACCAGGACATGGATATGGTCAGAAGGTAATTAACAATTTCCACAACAAAGGAAATCCATACAACGATGAGGGGAACATACTGACTCCATGCGGCAGATGCAGGTATATTGAGCCACCACTAAGCCAACCATTTAATAAAATGAGTTAAAGAAGAACTCCGGGATTGGCAAAACAATCCCCAATTAGTGCACCCCCCCCCCCCCGTACAGAGATCACTAAACAGTTCATCACATATTGGAAATCCTTACCATGGAGGAGAAAAGTCTTATTGCATTTTCATGACCTCATCTCTGTCATTCGAAAGATAACGCCATCTGCTCTGCCAAAGGGGAGGAGTAACAGCCAGGATGACATCATATCCTCTCCTCTCTCTGCAGTAAAAGGAAACTACAGTTCCCATCATCCACAGGGAATGTGGGTGGGTACATTAGGCCTGTGCATGGTGAATGTGTCTGACAGCCTTTCTCCGCCCACCACTGCAAGTGAGGCTGAATGACATCACTGCTTCCTACAGGAAGAACTACAGAAGGGATGTGCCAAGACCGGCAGCTGGTGGAATAGGAGGCAGAGCAGCCACGGGTCTTACAAACCGGAAACCAAAGAGAATTCACGGTTTGATTTGAAAATGAATCGGCTATTTCGGAGCAACCACTGAGTGAGTCTGAAGATGGATGACATATCCAGTGAAGGTAGGAAACTAGCAACAAGGGCATGTGAAGAGGATTTTGCCCGGAGTTCTCCTTTAAAGTCCATGGAAATCCCATTATTACCAAAGATCTCCCATGGGGTTGTCTACCTGAAGAAATCCACACAAATCGATTTATATAGAAAAATATACAACTCTTTATTACAAACAGCATCTTAGAAGCTGGGTCAAAGGAAGGACCTCAGTCGTTTTAAAAGTATTTGATGCCCCGCCTCCATGCCTAATCCTCAGATATACAATGAATAGATAAAAAGATATATTTAGTACTTAGGCTCGTTTGTATATATGTATCGTTCTCCTCAAGTTAGGTTGTTGGAATAATTTTAATTTTTGGCTTCACTTCAGTCAGTGGGGCAGTGATCTATTGGTTTTGTCTGGTCAGGGTTTCCTAAGCTGGGTGTTTGATTTCTCTCACCTGCTTCTGGGAGAAGCTTCCAGAATATAGGGCAGGGGGAGTCAAATGTCCAGTATGAATATTTATTGTGTTCCAGCCAATCCCTGGAAGGAGGCATCCGGAAAGTGGCTGGGGAGGTGAATAATTTTTGGGAGGCCTTTCTAGACTGTTCTTTGCTATGGAGGGTTGCAGTGTATAGTCCTCATTGTATGGTCATCATTGTATGGTCATCAATCTATGGTCATAGATGTATGATCTTCGATATATGGTCATCAGTGTATGGTCATCAATGTATGGACATCGGTGTATGGTCATCAGTGTATGGTCATCATTGTATGGTCATCAGTGTTTGGTCATCATTGTATGGTCATCAGTGTATGGTCATCAATCTATGGTCATAGATGTATGATCTTCGATATATGGTCATCAATGTATGGTCATTGTATGGTCATCATTTTATGGTCATCAGTGTATGGTCATCATTGTATGGTCATCATTGTATGGTCATCGGTGTATGGTCATCGGTGTATGGTCATCGGTGTATGGTCATCATTGTTTGGTCATCATTGTATGGTCATCAGTGTATGGTCATCGGTGTATGGTCATCATTGTTTGGTCATCATTGTATGGTCATCAGTGTATGGTCATCGGTGTATGGTCATTAATGTATGGTCATTGGTGTATGGTCATCATTGTATGGTCATCAGTGTATGGTCATCATTGTATGGTCATCAGTGTATGGTCATAGGTGAATGGTCAGCATTGTATGGTCATCATTGTACGGTCATTATATGGTCATCATTGTATGGTCATCATTGTATAGTCATCAGTGTATGGTCATCAGTGTATGGTCATCAGTGTATGGTCATTGTATGGACATCAGTGTATGGTCATCGGTGTATGGTCATCGGTGTATGGTCATCAATGTATGGTCATCGGTGTATGGTCATCGGTGTATGGTCATCAATTTATGGTCATCGGTGTATGGTCATCGGTGTATGGTCATCAATGTATGGTCATCGGTGTATGGTCATCGGTGTATGGTCATCGGTGTATGGTCATCGGTGTATGGTCATCGGTGTATGGTCATCAATGTATGGTCATCGGTGTATGGTCATTGGTGTATGGTCTTTGTATGGTCATCAATGTATGGTCATCGGTGTATGGTCATCAATTTATGGTCATCGGTGTATGGTCATCGGTGTATGGTCATCAATGTATGGTCATCGGTGTATGGTCATCAATGTATGGTCATCGGTGTATGGTCATCGGTGTATGGTCATCAATGTATGGTCATCGGTGTATGGTCATTGGTGTATGGTCTTTGTATGGTCATCAATGTATGGTCATCGGTGTATGGTCTTTGTATGGTCATCGGTGTATGGTCATCGGTGTATGGTCATCGGTGTATGGTCATCGGTGTATGGTCATCGGTGTATGGTCATTGGTGTATGGTCATTGTATGGTCATCAATGTATGGTCATCGGTGTATGGTCATCGGTGTATGGTCATCGGTGTATGGTCATCAGTGTATGGTCATCGGTGTATGGTCATCAGTGTATGGTCATCGGTGTATGGTCGCCAAAGTATGGTCATCAATGTATGGTCATCAATGTACGGCCACCAATGTATTGTCAGGAGCTTGCAGCTCTAGGTTTGGGAGAGAAGCTGAGGTAGAAGCACCTGCTGCCCTAGAAAGCCAAGATATACCGTGTTTCAAAGAGAACATCATCATCCATCAGTTTTTAACATAAACAAGATAATTTATATCCAAGTTTAAAAAAGGAGCATTCCTGGTGAGTGACCCAAAATTCACCCAACATACACCCAATATACAAGGGAGTATGGGAGCTTATCTGGTGAGCGACCCAACATACACCTAATATACACCAGCATTCACTCAATAGGAGCTTACCTGGCGAGTGACCAAACACAAACTCAACATACAAGGGACTGTAAGAACTTACCTGGTAAGTCACCCAACATACACCCAACATACACCTAATATACAAGGGACTATAGGAGCTAATCTGGTGAATGACACAACAAATACCTAACATACACCAGCATTCGTTCAACACATCCAACCTTCACCCAATATACACTAAACAGTCACCCAATATTCAGGGAACTGTAGGAGCTTATCTGGCAAGTGACTGAACATTCACCCAACATACACCCAATATACAATGGACTATAGGAGCTTTTGTGGAGAGTGACCCAACATACACCTGATATACACCAACATACACCCAACTCAACATGCACCCACTCACACACTCAACCTCACTTAACATACATCTAACTTTCGTCCAACATATACCAAACATTCACCCGATATTCAGGGGACTATAGGAGCTTAATTGGTGAGTGATACAAAATATACCTGATATACACCCAACCTTCACCCAATATACACCATAGATTCACCCAAAATTCATGGGACTGTGGGAGCTTACCTGGTGAGTGACACACAATAAACCCAATTTACACCCAACATTCAACCAATATTCACGCAACATAAACCCAATATACAAGGGACTGTAGGAGCTTACCTGGTGAGTGACCCAACATTCGCCATACATACACCCAACATTCAACCAACACACACTCAACCTTCAGAGGATTGTAGGGCTTACCTAATGAGTGACCCAACATACACCCAACATCCTCTCAACATACAGGGGAATGTTAAAGTTTTCTGGTGACCTAACTTACACCTGATATGCACTCAGCATGCACCCAGTGTACATATGTCAGTATACATACACCCAATATACAGGGGATGTAGAAGCTTACCTGGTGAGCGACCCAACATATACCTAATATACACCAGCATTTATTCAACATACACCCAACCTTTGCCCAATATACACCAAACATTCACCCAATATTCAGAGGACTGTAGGAGCTTACCTGGCGAGTGACCAAAAATGCACGTAATTTACACCCAACATTCAACCAATATACAGTACATCCAACATACACCCAGTATATAGGGGAATGTAGGAGCTTACTTGGTGAGTGACCCAGCTTGCACCCGATATACACCCAATCCACACACAACATACACCCAATATAAAGGGGAATGTAGATATAGAGCAGAAAATTCACCGATAATCTGTCCATTACCCAGAAGGCAATGATGATGACAACTTGTGAGTCTTTCATGTTTTGAACCTTCTGTACTGTGGGCGGCACGGGTGTGCAGTGTGTCAGAAATGTGGAGCTCCTAGGACTGATGTAGTAATGTGTCCCCGTCGTCCCGTTTGTTGGATTCCCATCTCACTGCATGGGATTAGATGCCGGAAATGAACACAAACTGGCGGGTAAGTGAAAAAAAAAACAAAAAGATTCCTTTAGTACACGGGTGTCAAACTGGGGGCCCTCCAGCTGTTGCCAAACTACAAGTCCCATGAGGCCTTGCAAGACTGACAGTTACAAGCATGACTCCCAACGGCAGAGACATGATGGGACTTGTATTTCCGCAACAGCTGGAGGGCCGCCAGTTTGACAACCCTCCTTCCTGAATTACGCTTTATAGCAGCCTTTTTTCAACCAGGGTGCCGACACCCTGGGGTGCCTTCAGATTTTTTCAGGGGCGCCTTGACCAAATGCCTAGAAGTTGCCCAAAAATGGTCTACAAGCCATCGGGTGGAACAAGCCGGCCTTTTAGTTACACAAAGCCACAGGTTTTCATTGTGCACCATTACGACCTTCTAGCCGCCGGCGTCCTGACAACCAATGATGTCATCGGTTGATAAGGAGGATGCTGGGTCTCTGCACAGCATCCTTGTTTGCCCCTCCCCCTCTATCAGCACTGGGGTCACATTTACTGAGCGAGGGAGAAGAGAAATGCTGGGAAGGTAAGTACCAGACGGAAAATGTGTATTTGGAAGAATAAACCACCTCTAACCTCGGTTGTCCTACATGCGTGGATGTCGCTGCGTCACATCAAACTGTTACATTTTAGATTGGGGCGCCTCAAGATTGTGCAGAATTTTAAAGGGTGCCTTGGCTGAAAAAAAGGTTGAGAAACCTCGCTCTAAGGGCCTTCTTCCTCCTCCGCTGGCACCTTCT
The DNA here is from genome assembly GCF_062004578.1 of Staurois parvus. Taxonomy (NCBI): domain Eukaryota; kingdom Metazoa; phylum Chordata; class Amphibia; order Anura; family Ranidae; genus Staurois; species Staurois parvus. The sequence continues at coordinate 713,868 of NW_028319182.1, read as the reverse complement.
GGCCATCCTGCACATCCCGGCACACACTGACAGCGGCCCCGCCCCTCACGCGCTCTGAGCGCACACGGGGGATCCGCCCCACCTCTCTACCCCTCTGCAGGTGGTCCCTTGGCCTGGGTGACCCTCCTTGTGTGTTGGCTTGGCTGTACCCTCACCCTTCCGCTGACACACACAGTGTCCCTTTGCCCCCCTTTAAACTGCCGCCCTATGCAAACGCCTTGTTTGCCTGGCGGAGATACGCCCCCGACTGGGGCCCCTACCAGTCTGCCCCAATTTACACACCCACTCTCAGGAATTAAAGTATAAATAGTTGATGGAATTAAACACACATTTACTTATTAGGACTTTCAATAAAATTGATTTTAAACAATAAGAAAGCATGCCATGAATCAAAGACTAATGAACACAAATGGCACAGTATGGGGGGGGGGCAGGAGGGCACAGTACGGGGGGAGTCGGGAGGGCACAGTACAGGGGGGGAGTCAGGAGGGCACAGTACAGGGGGGGAGTCAGGAGGGCACAGTACAGGGGGGAGTCAGGAGGGCACAGTACAGGGGGGAGTCGGGAGGGCACAGTACAGGGGGGAGTCAGGAGGGCACAGTACAGGGGGGAGTCAGGAGGACACATTACGGGGGGAGTCAGGAGGGCACAGTACAGGGGAGTCAGGAGGGCACAGTACAGGGGGAGTCAGGAGGGCACAGTACAGGGGGGAGTCAGGAGGGCACAGTACAGGGGAGTCAGGAGGGCACAGTACAGGGGAGGAGTCAGGAGGGCACAGTACAGGGGATCAGGAGGGCACAGTACAGGGGGAGTCAGGAGGGCACAGTACAGGGGGATCAGGAGGGCACAGTACAGGGGGAGTCAGGAGGGCACAGTACAGGGGAGGAGTCAGGAGGGCACAGTACAGGGGGGAGTCAGGAGGGCACAGTACAGGGGGAGTCAGGAGGGCACAGTACAGGGGGATCAGGAGGGCACAGTACAGGGGGAGTCAGGAGGGCACAGTACAGGGGAGGAGTCAGGAGGGCACAGTACAGGGGGAGTCAGGAGGGCACAGTACAGGGGGAGTCAGGAGGGCACAGTACAGGGGGATCAGGAGGGCACAGTACAGGGGGATCAGGAGGGCACAGTACAGGGGGGAGTCAGGAGGGCACAGTACAGGGGAGGAGTCAGGAGGGCACAGTACAGGGGGAGTCAGGAGGGCACAGTACAGGGGAGTCAGGAGGGCACAGTGCAGGGGGGAGTCAGGAGGGCACAGTACAGGGGGAGTCATGAGGGCACAATACTGGGATCAGGAGGGCACAGTACTGGGATCAGGAGGCCACAATACTGGGATCAGGAGGGCACAATACTGGGATCAGGAGGGAGCAGATTCTGCGACGCTGCCCATGCCATCCCCGGCCAGCTTAGCAAAAAGCGTGACTGTCCCGGCAAATCCTGGACAGCTGGCAAGCATGATGTAATGCAAGATTTATCATGGGGCCCCTTTGCACCTGGGGCCCCTGGCCAGTGCCCAGAGGTACCCATGCATTAAGACAGCCCTCCATAATAATGATTCAAAGATGAAGGCAATAGTGGGAAACCAACATATCCTAGATGTCGGTCCTCCTGACAGGTTCCCTTTACAGCCGTCACGAGTCCTGCCGACCGTTTCCCTTTAACCGTGTTGCTGCCAGAGGGACTTGTACTGCATTAGGACTGCAGGGAATGTGGGAATATATTCCTCCTGTCCATAGGACCCCCCCCCCTCTTGCACATAGGACCCCCCCTTCCTCCTGTCCATAGAACCCCCCCCCCCCCAGCCCCTGAAGGGGAGAAGCTCTATGAATGAGTGTTGCTGGTTGCTTCTCCTCTGAGCGCGCTCCATACGTAGCGGTGAACGCGCGGACACGTGGGAATGGATGGCGCTGCTTTGTCCACATTATGCAGAAGTACAGCAGGCTTGTTATCATTGCAGGCGAGTAACATGTCAGTGTGAGATCTACACGCTATGCTGACACCAGCACTATATCACGGCTACAGACTTCTACAATCACATAGAGGAGAACACGGAGTGCAGCGTGCAGAATGCGTCCGTACAACAATGGCTGCTGCTGCCCCCATCCGTCTGACTCCGGCGCCTCTCATACAGCAGCTGGCTGGATATCCGTCCGTGGAGAACGGGGCCACACAAGACCGCAGGATCACAAATCTGCCGCTCACCTTTCTGCTTCATCATTGACTCCACGTCTTCATTGATTATTGGTTGATTTATTATTATTGGGTGATCAGGATATAAAGGAGAATCAATAACCCTTATACTTGTATTATTTATTATTGTACTGCTGAGTGCGCAGACATTTATTTCTATGTGAGCACACACATGCATACACGCAGACACACGCATACAGACGCATACACACACAAGTGCACACACGCATACACGCACAAGTGCACACACGCATACACACACGCATACACGCACAAGTGCACACACACACGCATACATGCACAAGTGCACACACACACAAGTGCACACACGCATACACGCAGACAGACGCATACACACACAAGTGCACACACGCATACACGCACAAGTGCATACACGCAGACACACGCATACAGACGCATACACGCACAAGTGCACACACGCATACACGCACAAGTGCACACACGCATACACGCACAAGTGCACACACGCATACACACACGCATACACGCACAAGTGCACACACGCATACACGCACAAGTGCACACACGCATACACGCACAAGTGCACACACACGCATACATGCACAAGTGCACACACACATACACATGCATACACACACAAGTACACACACACGCATACAGACGCATACACACACAAGTGCACACACACATGCATACACACACATACACACACAAGTGCACACACACACAAGTGCACACACACGCATACACACACACACACATAAACATGCACACACACAAATGCACACAGACACACACACAAGTGTACACATGCACACACACGCATACACACAGACACACGCATACACGCACACAGACACATACAGGCACGCACACATAAACACGCACGCACACACAAATGCACATACACACAGACATGCGCACACAGACACATAAACATGTACGCACACAGACATGCACACACACACACGGCACGTGGTTTTACGTTTGATCTGCTCAAACACAATGTATGTGAATTGCACCGCCTGGCCCCCCGACCTGTCACCTATTATTCTCCATTCTCACATTTCTTCTCCGATATTACAGAACAGAAAAGAGCCGACAGATCTGTAGGACAGCATTCCGGGGGCTCCCCCCCCCCCCATGTCATCAGATGGTTGTCAGTCCATGTCCCAGCATTGGGGGGCTGCAGGACTACAAGTCACACTATACTGGTCCGCACATTGGCATAGAGAGCATAGAGAGTGTATAGAGAGCATAGAGAGTGTATAGAGAACATACAGAGTGTATAGAGAGCATACGGAGTGTATAGAGAGCATACGGAGTGTATAGAGAGCATAGAGAGTGTATATAGAGCATAGAGAGTGTATAGAGAGTGTATAGAGAACATACAGAGTGTATAGAGAGCATACGGAGTGTATAGAGAGCATACGGAGTGTATAGAGAGCATACGGAGTGTATATAGAGCATAGAGAGTGTATAGAGAGTGTATAGAGAGCATAGAGAGTGTATAGAGAGCATACAGAGTGTATAGAGAGCATACAGAGTGTATAGAGAGCATACAGAGTGTATAGAGAGCATAGAGAGTGTATAGAGAACATACAGAGTGTATAGAGAGCATAGAGAGTGTATAGAGAGCATAGAGAGTGTATAGAGAACATACAGAGTGTATAGAGAGCATACAGAGTGTATAGAGAACATACAGAGTGTATAGAGAACATACAGAGTGTATAGAGAGCATAGAGAGTGTATAGAGAGCATAGAGAGTGTATAGAGAACATACAGAGTGTATAGAGAGCATACAGAGTGTATAGAGAACATACAGAGTGTATAGAGAACATACGGAGTGTATAGAGAGCATAGAGAGTGTATAGAGAGCATAGAGAGTGTATATAGAGCATAGAGAGTGTATAGAGAGCATACAGAGTGTATAAAGAGCATACAGAGTGTATAGAGAGCATACAGAGTGTATAGAGAGCATAGAGAGTGTATAGAGAACATACAGAGTGTATAGAGAGCATAGAGAGTGTATAGAGAAACATACAGAGTGTATAGAGAGCATAGAGAGGTGTATAGAGAGCATACAGAGTGTATAGAGAGCATACAGAGTGTATAGAGAACATACAGAGTGTATAGAGAGCATACAGAGTGTATAGAGAGCATAGAGAGTGTATAGAGAACATACAGAGTGTATAGAGAGCATAGAGAGTGTATAGAGAGCATACAGAGTGTATAGAGAACATACAGAGTGTATAGAGAGCATACAGAGTGTATAGAGAGCATACAGAGTGTATAGAGAACATACAGAGTGTATAGAGAACATACAGAGTGTATAGAGAGCATAGAGAGTGTATAGAGAGCATAGAGAGTGTATAGAGAGCATAGAGAGTGTATAGAGAGCATACAGAGTGTATAGAGAGCATACAGAGTGTATAGAGAGCATAGAGAGTGTATAGAGAACATAGAGAGTGTATAGAGAACATACAGAGTGTATAGAGAACATACAGAGTGTATAGAGAACATACAGAGTGTATAGAGAGTGTATAGAGAGCATACAGAGTGTATAGAGAGCATACAGAGTGTATAGAGAGCATACAGAGTGTATATAGAGCATAGAGAGTGTATAGAGAGCATACAGAGTGTAAAGAGAGCATACAGAGTGTATAGAGAGCATACAGAGTGTATAGAGAGCATACAGAGTGTATAGAGAACATAGAGAGTGTATAGAGAGCATACAGAGTGTATAGAGAGCATACAGAGTGTATATAGAGCATAGAGAGTGTATAGAGAGCATACAGAGTGTATAGAGAGCATACAGAGTGTATAGAGAGCATACAGAGTGTATAGAGAGTGTATAGAGAGCATACAGAGTGTATAGAGAGCATACAGAGTGTATAGAGAGCATACAGAGTGTATAGAAAGCATAGAGAGTGTGTAGAGAACAAACAGAGTGTATAGAGAGCATACAGAGTGTATAGAGAGTATACAGCATATAGGATGTATAGAGAGTATAGAGAGTATACAGCATACAGGATGTACAGAGTGTATAGAGAGTATACAGCATACAGGATATATAGAGTGTATAGAGAGTATACAGCATATATGATGTACAGAGAGTATAGAGAGTATACAGCATACAGGATATATAGACCGTATAGAGTGTATAGAGAGTATACAGCATACAGGATGTACAGAGTGTATAGAGAGTATACAGCATACAGGATATATAGAGTGTATAGAGAGTATACAGCATATATGATGTACAGAGAGTATAGAGAGTATACAGCATACAGGATATATAGACCGTATAGAGTGTATAGAGAGTATACAGCATACAGGATGTACAGAGTGTATAGAGAGTATACAGCATACAGGATATATAGAGTGTATAGAGAGTATACAGCATACAGGATGTACAGAGAGTATAGAGAGTATACAGCATATATGATGTACAGAGTGTATAGAGAGTATACAGCATATATGATGTACAGAGTGTATAGAGAGTATACAGCATATAGGATGTACAGAGTGTATAGAGAGTATACAGCATACAGGATGTACAGAGTGTATAGAGAGTATACAGCATATAGGATGTACAGAGTGTATAGAGAGTATACAGCATACAGGATATATAGACCATATAGAGCGTACAGAGCCATGCCGGACATGGAACACCCTGGAAGTTCTATCATTGCCTATTCCCAGCATGCACAGAATATGTGTCTATAGGAAGCAGAAACAGACGCATGAACATTCATTTCCAGCGACTACAAGCAGGCCGATCGTTGTGGCTCGCAGTTTCTTCAACCACATGAGTGTTTATCTGCCGGGACCGGCCCAGCTCTATACATTATTTATAGGAACGCTTCAACCTGCTAATACAACTAATAGCCTATCAGTGTTGAATTAATAGCCATGTCCTCCGGTATTTGATGGGTTAATGAACCCTTCTACAACAATGTGTAAACATAATGCTTGGAGGATACCTTTTATCATAGACAATGGATGAGTTATTGATCTGATCCTTAGTATACCCAACAACCACACACACTATTCGCCAACTGTCATATGTGGGAGGAAAACTGCCTCAGAGCAAAGAGCAATGGTGGCGTGTTGAGCCCAGCCACTCATACTGACCAATCAGATACTTTACAGATGGAACTGACTGAGTTCTATAGAGTACAATGCATCGAATATCATCATTCATCTTTGCACCACCAAATGACATGTTCACACCGCACATCCAAATGCAGGAAAATGCACAGAAAAGTTATTGTCTTCAATAGAACCCATTCACACCATGGCATCATGGAGATATTTTTTTGCCCAACTGAACAAAGTTCATTTACCTCCATGTTGTCATTCAAGTCAGATGAAATCAAAAGTGCATGAACACATGTTAACCAATACAATCTGAACACAAGCTAGGTGTGTATTTCTGGTGTGAAGCCAAAATGAGGGTGGTCATAAAGGTCCAGGTGTCTAACCAACAACATGAGGGTGGCCATAAAGGTCCAGGTGTCTAGCCAACAACATGAGGGTGGCCATAAAGGTCCAGGTGTCTAACCAACAACATGAGGGTGGCCATAAAGGTCCAGGTGTCTAACCAACAACATGAGGGTGGCCATAAAGGTCCAGGTGTCTAGCCAACAACATGAGGGTGGCCATAAAGGTCCAGGTGTCTAGCCAACAACATGAGGGTGGCCATAAAGGTCCAGGTGTCTAGCCAACAACATGAGGGTGGCCATAAAGGTCCAGGTGTCTAACCAACAACATGAGGGTGGCCATAAAGGTCCAGGTGTCTAGCCAACAACATGAGGGTGGCCATAAAGGTCCAGGTGTCTAGCCAACAACATGAGGGTGGCCATAAAGGTCCAGGTGTCTAGCCAACAACATGAGGATGGCCATAAAGGTCCAGGTGTCTAACCAACAACATGAGGGTGGCCATAAAGGTCCAGGTGTCTAAGAAACAACATGAGGGTGGCCATAAAGGTCCAGGTGTCTAACCAACAACATGAGGGTGACCATAAAGGTCCAGGTGTCTAGCCAACAACATGAGGGTGGCCATAAAGGTCCAAGTGTCTAGCCAACAACATGAGGGTGGCCATAAAGGTCCAGGTGTCTAACCAACAACATGAGGGTGGCCATAAAGGCCCAGGTGTCTAACCAACAGCATGAGGGTGGCCATAAAGGTCCAGGTGTCTAAGAAACAACATGAGGGTGGTCATAAAGGTCCAGGTGTCTAACCAACAACATGAGGGTGGCCATAAAGGTCCAGGTGTCTATCCAACAACATGAGGGTGGCCATAAAGGTCCAGGTGTCTAACCAACAACATGAGGGTGACCATAAAGGTCCAGGTGTCTATCCAACAACATGAGGGTGGCCATAAAGGTCCAGGTGTCTAACCAACAACATGAGGGTGGCCATAAAGGTCCAGGTGTCTAACCAACAACATGAGGGTGGCCATAAAGGTCCAGGTGTCTAACCAACAACATGAGGGTGGCCATAAAGGTCCAGGTGTCTAAGCAACAACATGAGGGTGGCCATAAAGGTCCAGGTGTCTAACCAACAACATGAGGGTGGCCATAAAGGTCCAGGTGTCTAAGAAACAACATGAGGGTGGCCATAAAGGTCCAGGTGTCTAAGCAACAACATGAGGGTGGCCATAAAGGTCCAGGTGTCTAAGCAACAACATGAGGGTGGCCATAAAGGTCCAGGTGTCTAAGAAACAACATGAGGGTGGCCATAAAGGTCCAGGTGTCTAAGCAACAACATGAGGGTGGCCATAAAGGTCCAGGTGTCTAAGCAACAACATGAGGGTGGCCATAAAGGTCCAGGTGTCTAACCAACAACATGAGGGTGGCCATAAAGGTACAAGTGTCTAGCCAACAACATAAGGGTGGTCATAAATGTACAGATATCTAACCAACAACTTATGGTGGCCATATAGTTATAGGTATCTAACCAACAATATATGGTGGCCATAAAGGAGCAGATATCTAACCAAAAACATATGTCGGCCATAAAGGTGCAGGTATCTAACCAACAACATATGGTGGCCATAAAGGTGCAGGTATCTAACCAACAACATATGGTGGACCTAAAGGTGCAGGTATCTAAACAAAAACATAAGATGGCCATAAAGGTGCAGATATCAAGCAAGCACCATAAGGGTTGCCATAAAAACACATGTACAGTATCTAACCAACAATACATGGTGGTATTACATGGTCCATCCTCAAGTGTCTAGCACAACAGATCCTGCCAACCTCTCCTCAAAATGGGATGGATGAAGTGCAAGCACAATAGAGAGAACCTTCTCTGATAATCCGTGATAGCAATCACATATACTGAAAATTGTAAGTGCTCATCCCTACACCTCTAGGTAACCAAAGTGTTAAAGGTAGGTAGCATTGCTTCATGTTATTTCAAAGTGCATGGCCAGCCTAACCAACCAAGACTCATCCACAAGGCGGTCCTCTGTGAGCATAATTAGGAATAATGAGAAATATGTTGAAACATTGAACGTGCTGCTAATCAACTTTTGGCCAACTTTGCTATTTAGAGTTATAACACTGCAATCCTCTCTCTTTGTAATTGATGTAATTATTATATAAAAGTGTTAGAAATCATGAGTCTTAGGCCAAAAAAAATCAAGTTTACTTAGATACGTCTAAATGGTACATTTTGATTTGGGCATTTCTTTTATTTATTTTTTTTAACTTTTGACCGTTCATTAGATCCATGGAGCCCTGATCTCTGTCCCAACCCCTAGTGTTCCATAGAGACCTGATCTCTGTCCATACCCTTAGTCATCCATAGAGACCTGATCTCTGTCCATACCCTTAGTCATCCATAGAGACCTGATCTCTGTCCATACCCTTAGTCACCCATAGAGACCTGATCTCTGTCCATACCCTTAGTCATCCATAGAGACCCTATCTCTGTCCATACCCTTAGTCATCCATAGAGACCTGATCTCTGTCCATACCCTAGGTCATCCATAGAGACCTGAGCTCTGTCCATACCCTTAGTCACCCATACAGACCTGATCTCTGTCCGTACCCTTAGCCATCCATAGAGACCTGATCTCTGTCCATACCCTAGGTCATCCATAGAGACCTGAGCTCTGTCCATACCCTTAGTCACCCATACAGACCTGATCTCTGTCCGTACCCTTAGCCATCCATAGAGACCTGATCTCTGTCCATACCCTTAGCCATCCATAGAGACCTGATCTCTGTCCATACCCTTAGTCATCCATAGAGACCTGATCTCTGTCCATACCCTTAGTCATCCATAGAGACCTGATCTCTGTCCATACCCTTAGTCATCCATAGAGACCTGATCTCTGTCCATACCCTTAGTCATCCATAGAGCCCTGATCTCTGTCCATACCCTTAGTGATCCATGGAGCCCTGATATTTGTCCATACCCTTAGTAATCCATGGAGCCCTGATCTCTGTCCCTACCCTTAGTGATCAATGGAGTCCTGATATTTGTCTATACCCTTAGTGATCCATGAAGCCCTGATCTTTGTCCATATCCTGAGTCATCCATGGAGCCCTAATCTCTGTCCATACCCTTAGGGACCCATGGAGCATTGATTTTTGCCCATACTCTTGGTGACCCATGGAGCCCTGATATTTGTCCATTCCCTTTGGGGACCCATGGAGCCCTGATCTTTGCCCATACCTTTGGTGAACCATGGAGCTCTGATATTTGTCCATACCCTTAGTCATCCATGGAGCCCTGATCTTTGTCCATACTCTTAGTGATCCATGCAGCCCTGATCGCTGTCCATACCCTTAGTGAACCATGGAGCCCTAATCTCTGTCCCTACCCTTAGTCATCCATGGAGCCCTGATCTTTGTCCATACTCTTAGTGATCCATGCAGCCCTGATCTTTGTCCATTGCCCATACTCTTAGTGATCCATGCAGCCCTGATCTTTGTCCATTGCCCATACTCTTAGTGATCCATGCAGCCCTGATCTTTGTCCATACCCTTAGTGATCCATGCAGCCCTGATCTTTGTCCATACTCTTAGTCATCCATGCAGCCCTGATCGTTGTCCATACCCTTAGTGATCCATGCAGCCCTGATCGTTGTCCATACCCTTAGTGATCCATGCAGCCCTGATCGTTGTCCATACCCTTAGTGATCCATGCAGCCCTGATCGTTGTCCATACCCTTAGAGATGGCAAGTGGTTGTTATCTTTTCTAATGACCATATTGTGTACATTGTGTATATCCTCAAATGCTTTCACTGAATCTTGAGGCAGTTTGTGTTGGGTTCTATGCCCACCCATGGTGGCGGACTGAAGAACAGAGAGGCTATTATGCAGGTTTCTTCTGATCACCAAACCTCGGGCAGTTTACCAAGCTTTATGCCATGAGATCTCCATCAGGGTAGGAGACCTGACCTCTCCAGTTACTCCTTTTATAAAATGTTATAGAGAGGCAGATGGAGGCACACAATTGCAGCAATATGCCCAGACAAGCAGCAAGCCAGCAGCAGCCACAGACACACTCGATAAACGTTTTTGTGCATGCATGATAGACCTGTCAATGGTCTCCCCTCAATGGACTGATATTCTGCTGGGTAGGTCCAGCTAACTGTTGCATTAAAGGGATCCTTTATAACAGACCGATGATAAATCACATTGACATCTACACATCTATGACTTATCTGTCAATCGTAGCCAGACCATCAAGAAGAGATTATGGATACGGGTTCAGGTTAACAAACTACTCATTTAATCACCCTGGTGTAGAACTATAAATCTCAGCAAGCAGCCATGCTGGGATTTTTCGGGTAATACTGACTTGATATCAATGCTTTGTAGATCTGGAGTATGAATGACTCTGTGTATTATATTTGTATTATGAGCCCACAATGCTCAGACAGTGAAGGTTCTCCAGAAGGATGGCCACATGTATGGCTCTCCATTATCCCGCACGCCTCCCAGGCTGTATGTTTCTGTGTTTCTGGTGTTACATTGTATCGGTGGCTTTGACAAATCACAGTCATCCTTATTACACATGTGTGTTTTATGAGCTGGGTACATATAACAGCCTTGGCAGGACTGAATACCTGAACCTACAATCCCATGCCTGAGACAGAAACCAGCAACGCATGGCTCTCCAGCTCATGTGAAAGCCTCAGCATCCCAGGAGAGCCAGCTGGTATCTGTAGTCCTACAGGAAATGAAAAACTTCCTAAGCGTAACCTATAGCAAGTGGCTTCAGATGGGGAACTACAAATCCAAGCATTGCTGTCCAGGTGCCGTCTATCAGGGCATGTAGGATCCAACTTATGGAGAACACATTGGGGGCTTGTTTATTAAAACTGGAGAGTGCAAAATCGGGTGCAACTCTGCATAGAAACCAATCAGCTTCCAGATTTTTGGGGGTTTTTTTGCCAAAGCTTCATTGCACAAGCTGAAGTTGGGAGCTGATTGGCTGCCATGCACAGCTGCACCAGATTCGGCACTCTCCAGTTTTAGTACATCTTCCTCCATTGACTCTAGGTCTATGGAAGCTCTTCCTTGGTATGAGAGCAGATTTGATTCTTCAGTCACCTGGATCCCCCTGGAGTCCTCATAGCACCTCCATGGATGTGTTCACTCTGCAGCCTCTTCCCACGCATGTTTCTCACAAATTAAACTAGTCAAGCCTGCAACTCATTAGCCCAGAGTTCATATGTGAATTGTTTAATATCAGTTATCACACATAACCGGCTCTTATTGCTCTGCCTCCCCCGTGACCTGAGTAGAAATGAAATATGGCCTGAAGTATAACAAGGAGGCAGCGTGGAGAGGACGGGGTTAACCCTTCCCAAGCCAAGAGGACCAGTAAGGCGATGCTGCTGGCAATGAAAAGAGACAACCCTGCACTGCAGTCACACAATGGTACCCTTACCACTACGAGAACACACTGCTCAGCATGACCACCAAACCCACCCAGGGGTCCCTTACACCCTCAACAACCCCAGTCCTGTCTGCCTGGCACAGTGCAGGGTGGGCTCATATAAGGGAAGGCAGTGTGGTGCAGGTATACAATGTATGGTGCAGGTGTACAGTGTGTGGTGCAGGTGTACAGTGTATGGTGCAGGTGTACAGTGTGTGGTGCAGGTGTACAGTGTGTGGTGCAGGTGTACAATGTGTGGTGCAGGTATACAATGTATGGTGCAGGTGTACAGTGTGTGGTGCAGGTGTACAATGTATGGTGCAGGTGTACAGTGTGTGGTGCAGGTGTACAATGTATGGTGCAGGTGTGCAATGTGTGGTGCAGGTGTACAATGTGTGGTTCAGGTGTACAATGTGTGGTGCAGGTGTACAATGTGTGATGCAGGTGTACAATGTGTGCTGCAGGTGTACAATGTGTGGTTCAGGTGTACAATGTGTGGTGCATGTGAACAATGTGTGGTGCAGGTGTAAAAAGTAAGGCAGTGTGGTGCAGGTGTACAGTGTATGGTACAGGTGCACAAGGTACGGTGGTGTGGTGCAGATGTACAATGTGTAGTGCAGGTGTACGATGTATGGTGCGGGTGTACAGAGTGTGCTGCAGGTGTACAAGGTGTGATGCACGTTTACTAGGTAAGGCAGTGTTGTTCAGGTGTACAAGGTAGGGCAATGTGGTGCAGGTGTACAGAGTGTGGTGCAGGTGTACAGAGTGTGGTGCAAGTCTACTAGGTAAGGCAGTGTTGTTCTGGTGCACAAGGTAAGGCAATGGTTAATGACTAGACATAGGCAAACACCACGCAATGGACCGATATCAGCTCAGATTGGCGGTATCCATACACGATGGAATCGAGGACATGACCATATTTGAAAAGTTTGCTGACATGATCCATAGATTGCAATGGCAAGAGATGACCAGCTAGATCTCTGTGGATCTCCATGGATCAGAACCTGACCTGGCTCAGCCATCCTGATCACTTCTCTCCACATTCTGCTCACCAATAGACACCAAAACACCAGTTCCCACCAATAGACACCCAAGCACCAGTTCCCACCATAGACACCCAAGCACCAATTCCCACCATAGACACACAAGCACCAGTTCCCACCATAGACACACAGTCACCCCACAGGCACCTGATGATATAAAGCAGTCCTACCTCTCTGTGCAGCTCCAGCTGGAGAGAATCCTATAGTTGAGACAAGTAGCAGAAAAACCACCAAATGTCCAGATTGTGGATCCATCCTGATCACAGGTCACCAGCATCCATCTCCAGTCCCAGCCAACTGCAGCCCTTCTCCTTCTTCTTACACAGCAGGATACTGCAGCCTTCTATAGACTTCATCCATGAAGTGCAGCTCTATGGCTCCTGATAGATGGTAGCTCTACCTTGGATATTCCTTGGAAAGTCCTTTACCTTGGATATTCCTTGGACGGTCCTTCTTCATTGGGTATCCTCCTGAGTCTCTGGGTGTCCTCCTGAATCTCTGGGCTCAATGAATGTTCTCCTGAATCTCTAGTTATCCTCTTGGATCTCTGAGCTCAGTGGTTGTCCTCCTTGATCTCCAGGCTCAGTGGTTAACCTCCTGGATCTCTGGGCTCAGTGGGTGTCCTCCTGGATCTCCAGGCTCAGTGGTTGACCTCCTGGATCTCTGGGCTCAGTGGTTGACCTCCTGGATCTCCAGGCTCAGAGGTTGTCTTCCTGGATCTGTGGGTGTCCTAGGTCTCTGGGCTCATTGAATGTTCTCCTGAATCTCTAGTTGTCCTCGTAGATCTCTGAGCTTAGTGGTTGTTCCCCTTGATATCTAGGCTCAGTGCTTGTCCTCCTGGATCTCTGTTTGTCTTCCTGGATTTCCAGGCTCAGTGATTGTCCTCCTGGATCTCCAGGCTCATTGGTTGTCTTCCTGGATATCTGGACTCAGTGATTGTCCCCCTGGATCTCCAGGCTCAGTGGTTGTCCTCCTGGATCTCCGGGCTCATTGGTTGTCCTCCTGGATCTTTGAACTCAGTAGTTGTCCTCCTGGATTTCTGGTTGTCCTCCTGGATCTCCAGGCTCAGTGGTTGTCCTCCTGGATCTCCAGGCTCAGTGGTTGTCCTCCTGGATCTCCAGGCTCAGTGGTTGTCCTCCTGGATCTCCAGGCTCCCTGTACACCTTCTTCCATAAATTATTCTTCCTCTCTTATATCCAGTCTTGTATCCCTCCAGAGTCCTTGGCTCCAGCCTCGCAGCACAGGCAATAGCAGGAGCTCGGCTCAGACGTCCACAGCAGACAAGAGCAGTTCAGAGCCTCCCCGGTCCCGGCTGGCCATGTTCCATCAGTCCCTGGCAGAGGATGTGAAGGACCGGGGCTCAGCTGTGCATGGCAGGTTGGTCCTGTATGTCACCTGTCTGTGGTCCTCTATGGATGGGAGGCTTGGCGGAGTGCTGGGCTTTGCATCCTCCGCTGCTCTCAGCTCAGACTCCAATGCTGGGCTTTCTCCCCATCAGAACTTTTGCTGTCTGGTCCTCCAGAGCCTTGCATCCTCCTATGGTGTGCAGGATCAGGCTGTGTTCTCCTCTCCCTCCCTTCTCTTCCCTTCCCTCAGCAGCATTGGCAGCCTTCAGCCTCCTCAGCTCGACACCACAAGATGCTGATCCATATTTCATGAGCTCTGCCTCGCCTGCAGCCAATGGGAGCCCAGGAAGGGTGGGATGGGTGTGGCTGGAGGGCTTGTCATTGGGGATAATGGGATGTGTGCTGTGCTGGCTGACTTGTGTCTGGAGCTCTGCTGTACGAAGGCGGCGATATTATAGAGCAGGCAGTAACGATCGGTATGGGGAAGGTAGAGGAGCTGATCTCTGGGTGCCGGCTGCAGGGAGCCGTCCCGGGGTGGGGAGGATTCCGGCTGTAGGGAGCCGTCAGGGAGGAGGAGGATTCCGGCTGTAGGGAGCCGTCAGGGGTGGGGAGGATTCCGGCTGTAGGGAGCCGTCAGGGGAGGAGGAGGATTCCGGCTGTAGGGAGCTGTCCAGTGCTGGGGGGGGGGAGAATTCCAACTGTATGGATGCCGGCTGTAGGGAGCCATGGGGGGGGGGGGGGGAGAGAAGATGCCGGCTTTAGGGAGCCGTTTCTGGTTCTGGGGGGGGGGGGGGGGTAGGATGCCGTCTGTAGGGTGGGGGGGATAACCAGCTGTAAGGGGGGGGGAGGAGGAGGATTCCGGTTGTAGGGAGCTGTCCAGTGCTGAGGGGGGGGGGGAGATTTCCAGCAGTAGGGAGCCGACCCTGGGGTGGGGGGGAGGAGGATGCCGTCCCCAAGGTGGGGGGGATACCGGCTGTAGGGACCTGTCCTTTGGGTGGGGGGAAGGAGAATGCCGGCTGTAGGGAGCTGACCCTGGGGTGAGGGGGGGAGGAGGATGCCGGCTGTAGGGAGCCGACCCTGGGGTGGGGGGAGAGGAGGATGCCGGCTGTAGGGAGCCGACCCTGGGGTGGGGGGAGAGGAGGATGCCGGCTGTAGGGAGCCGACCCTGGGGTGGGGGGGGGGGAGGATGCCGGCTGTAGGGAGCCGACCCTGGGGTGGGGGGGGGGGTGGAGGATGCCGGCTGTAGGGAGCCGACCCTGGGGTGGGGGGGGGGGGGGGGTGGAGGATGCCGGCTGTAGGGAGCCGACCCTGGGGTGGGGGGGGGGGGGAGGATGCCGGCTGTAGGGAGCAGACCCTGGGGTGGGGGGGGGGGAGGAGGATGCCGGCTGTAGGGAGCCGACCCTGGGGTGGGGGGGGGGGGTGGAGGATGCCGGCTGTAGGGAGCAAACCATGGGGTGGGGGGGAGGAGGATGCCGGCTGTAGGGAGCCGACCCTGGGGTGGGGGGGGGGTGGAGGATGCCGGCTGTAGGGAGCAAACCATGGGGTGGGGGGGAGGAGGATGCCGGCTGTAGGGAGCCGACCCTGGGGTGGGGGGGGGGGGTGGAGGATGCCGGCTGTAGGGAGCAAACCCTGGGGTGGGGGGGGGGGTGGAGGATGCCGGCTGTAGGGAGCCGACCCTGGGGTGGGGGGGGGGGTGGAGGATGCCGGCTGTAGGGAGCCGACCCTGGGGTGGGGGGGGGGGGTGGAGGATGCCGGCTGTAGGGAGCCGACCCTGGGGTGGGGGGGGGGGGGGGGGTGGAGAATGCCGGCTGTAGGGAGCCGACCCTGGGGTGGAGGATGCCGGCTGTAGGGAGCCGACCCTGGGGTGGGGGTGGGGGGGTGGAGGATGCCGGCTGTAGGGAGCCGACCCTGGGGTGGGGGTGGGGGGGTGGAGGATGCCGGCTGTAGGGATTTATTGCTATATAAACAAATGCCGAAAATTGTGACAAAGAAAACAATATTTATACATTTATACTTTGTTATAAAATATGTTCGATGTAAAAAGAAAAAAAATCATCATAAATTTGAGGCCAAAATGTATTCCGCTCCGTGACTTCGGTACAAAGAAACTCCCGATAATGTATATAGATTGAGTTATAGCGCCGACATATTATGGGATGTATACCGGGATTGACGCAGCTATAGACGCTACACTGGTGGTGGGGGTCAGCGACTTAGGGTGGTGGGAAATCTGGCGCTAACTGACCTAGCCAGGGATACAATGATCAGTGATCATACTATACACTGTACTAATGGCGCTGGCTGGGAAGGGGGGTAACATCCGGGGGCCATCAAGGGGCTAACTGTGTGCCTAGCAATGCGTACTGTGCGGCTTTTTTGCAGGGGGAAGAAACGGCCAGATCGCTGTTCCCGGTACACAGAGTTCCTTGGGGGGGTTATTTTGTAAACACAGAACTCTGCGTGTGATTGGAAACAACCAATCAGGCAAAACCATTGGCTGAAATCAGCTGCTAAACTCAGGTTGTGTCCAAATGAACCGCGGTTCCGCAGGGGCGTGCACATGGGTGGCGCCAAACCCAGAGGAATCAGCCGACCTGCAGGAACTGAGAGCGGCCAGCAGGGGGATTATATACACATAAATACTCTGTAATATACTGTATATACTGTCTGTGTGTATATATATATAATGTATAGTAGTGTATACGGTATATACTGTCTGTGTGTATATATATATATAATGTATAGTAGTGTATACGGTATATACTGTCTGTGTGTGTATATATATATAATGTATAGTAGTGTATACTGTATATACTGTCTGTGTGTATATATATATATAATGTATAGTAGTGTATACGGTATATACTGTCTGTGTGTATATATATATAATGTATAGTAGTGTATACTGTATATACTGTCTGTGTATATATATATATAATGTATAGTAGTGTATACGGTATATACTGTCTGTGTGTATATATATATAATGTATAGTAGTGTATACTGTATATACTGTCTGTGTGTATATATATATAATGTATAGTAGTGTATACGGTATATACTGTCTGTGTGTATATATATATAATGTATAGTAGTGTATACTGTATATACTGTCTGTGTGTATATATATATAATGTATAGTAGTGTATACGGTATATACTGTCTGTGTATATATATATATATAATGTATAGTAGTGTATACGGTATATACTGTCTGTGTATATATATATATAATGTATAGTAGTGTATACGGTATATACTGTCTGTGTATATATATATATATAATGTATAGTAGTGTATACGGTATATACTGTCTGTGTGTGTATATATATATATATATAATGTATAGTAGTGTATACTGTATATACTGTCTGTGTATATATATATAATGTATAGTAGTGTATACTGTATATACTGTCTGTGTATATATATATATATAATGTATAGTAGTGTATACGGTATATACTGTCTGTGTATATATATATATAATGTATAGTAGTGTATACGGTATATACTGTCTGTGTATATATATATAATGTATAGTAGTGTATACGGTATATACTGTCTGTGTGTATATATATATAATGTATAGTAGTGTATACTGTATATACTGTCTGTGTGTATATATATATAATGTATAGTAGTGTATACTGTATATACTGTCTGTGTGTATATATATATAATGTATAGTAGTGTATACGGTATATACTGTCTGTGTGTATATATATATATAATGTATAGTAGTGTATACGGTATATACTGTCTGTGTGTATATATATATAATGTATAGTAGTGTATACTGTATATACTGTCTGTGTGTATATATATATAATGTATAGTAGTGTATACGGTATATACTGTCTGTGTGTATATATATATAATGTATAAAAAAACCGCATGAACAGGAGGTTTCTTGGTTTCCAATGAGTTCAATCAGCGCGGTCATTTCCAGTTCCGAGGGGAAAAAAAACGCAGAACAGCCCTGAACTGTACCAGAACGCGCCTAAATGAAGCAAAAAATGCACCGGAATGCACACATCCTTATACAGGGCTTGTATGCACCATGTATGAATCGCACCGCATATGAATCGCACATGTTTGAATCGCACCACGTATGAATCGCACATGTTTGAATCACACCACGTATGAATCGCACATGTTTGAATCGCACCACGTATGAATCGCACATGATTGAATCGCACCACGTATGAATCGCACAGCAATGCACAGATCAGGGCACTGCGTATGAATCGCACCACCTATGAATCTCACCGTGTATGAATCACAATTCATATGAATCGCACAGAAACGCAGAGATCAGGGCACCACGTATGAATTGCACCATGTATGAATCGCACAAATGCACAGATCAGGGCACCACGTATGAATCACACAGAAACGCACAGATCGGCACCACGTAGGAATCGCACCACGTATGAATCGCACCACGTATGAATCACACAGAAACGCACAGATCGGCACCACGTAGGAATCACACCACATATGAATCGGCCAGAAATGCACAGATCACGGCACCACGTATGAATTGCACCACCTATGAATCACACAGAAACGCACAGATCGGCACCACGTAGGAATCACACCACATATGAATCGCACCACGTATGAATCGCACCACGTATGAATTGCACAGATCAGGGCACCACGTATGAATCGCACCACGTATGAATCACACAGAAACGCACAGATCGACACCACGTCGGAATCACAGCACATATGAATCGCACCACGTATGAATCGCACCACCTATGAATCGCACAGAAACGCACAGATCAGGGCACCACGTATGAATTGCACATGTTTGAATCGCACCACGTATGAATCGCACATGATTGAATCGCACCACGTATGAATCGCACAGCAATGCACAGATCAGGGCACTGCGTATGAATCGCACCACCTATGAATCTCACCGTGTATGAATCACAATTCATATGAATCGCACAGAAACGCAGAGATCAGGGCACCACGTATGAATTGCACCATGTATGAATCGCACAAATGCACAGATCAGGGCACCACGTATGAATCACACAGAAACGCACAGATCGGCACCACGTAGGAATCGCACCACGTATGAATCGCACCACGTATGAATCACACAGAAATGCACAGATCGGCACCACGTAGGAATCACACCACATATGAATCGCACCACGTATGAATCGCACCACGTATGAATTGCATAGATCAGGGCACCACGTATGAATCGCACCACGTATGAATCACACAGAAACGCACAGATCGACACCACGTAGGAATCACACCACATATGAATCGCACCACGTATGAATCGCACCACGTATGAATTGCATAGATCAGGGCACCACGTATGAATCGCACCACGTATGAATCACACAGAAACGCACAGATCGGCACCACGTAGGAATCACACCACATATGAATCGCACCACGTATGAATCACACCATGTATGAATTGCATAGATCAGGGCACCACGTATGAATCGCACCACGTATGAATCACACAGAAACGCACAGATCGACACCACGTCGGAATCACAGCACATATGAATCGCACCACGTATGAATCGCACCACGTATGAATCGCACCGCATATGAATCACACAGAAACGCACAGATCAGGGCATCACGTGAACCAGCGCTTAAGCTGAAGAAAAAGGGAAAAAATGAACCGGAATGCTTCAAAAACACGAATACAGAAACGCATCCGGACTCAAATCACAGGAGGAATCGCCGCAATTCTGCCCGCAATTTTAAAATGTGCTGTGAATATGTGAAAACGCACATTTGCGTGTTCAGGCGCCATTCATTTCACCTGAAAACATTTTCTCACGCGACAAACACAATCACGAGACGCGTGACGCCTCCAAACACTTTCCGGAGAGGTTTCTGGGCGCTGCGCGTCTTGCGATCTTGTTTGCGTAATCGTGGCGTGTTGGTCACACTGAAAAAGCGCGCCACAAAAACGCAATGCATTTTCACAGCTCCGCCCACGTGGTTCCGCCCACGATTTGAAACGCCTAAGTGTGAACGGAGCCTTGAATAGGAATGCAGAATATTGACAAATATATATATATCCTTTATAAATGATCACATGACCTCTATTCTCAGCTGCATAATGGATTTATAGTGGTGGGGGTGGAGCCTGCGGGGGGGGGGTGTCAGCAGGAGGCAAAGAAACAGAAGTACCCTGATCTTCTGAATAGAGGTGCAGGGGGGCGTGTCAGCACAAATGTGACCATTGGAGGACAGGCAGGCTGCGCAGGGGGCGTGTCAGCACAAGTCTGACCATTGGAGGACAAGAAGGCTCAGCAGGGGGTGTGTCAGCACAAGTCTGACCACTGGAGGACAAGCAGGCTGTGCAGGGGGCGTGTCAGCACAAGTCTGACCACTGGAGGACAGGCAGGCTGTGCAGGAGGCGTGTCAGCAGAAGTGTGACCATTGGAGGACAGGCAGGCTGTGCGGAAGGGGGGGGCGTGTCAGCACAAGTCTGACCATTGGAGGACAGGCAGGCTGCGCAGTGGGGCGTCAGCACAAGTCTGACCATTGGAGGACAAGAAGGCTGTGCAGGGGGGCGTGTCAGCACAAGTCTGACCATTGGAGGACAGGCAGGCTGCGCAGGGGGCGTATCAGCACAAGTCTGACCATTGGAGGACAGGCAGGCTGCGCAGGGGGGTGTGTCAGGACAAGTCTGACCATTGGAGAACAAGCAGGCTGCGCAGAGGGCGTGTCAGCACAAGTCTGACCATTGGAGGACAGGCAGATTGCGCAGAGGGCGTGTAAGCACAAGTTTGACCATTGGAGGACAGGCAGGCTGTGCAGGGGGCGTGTCAGCACAAGTCTGACCATTGGAGGACAGGCAGATTGCGCAGAGGGCGTGTAAGCACAAGTATGACCATTGGAGGACAGGCAGGCTGTGCAGGGGGCGTGTCAGCATTAGTCTGATCATTGGTGGACAAGCAGGCTGTGCAGGGGGCGTGTCAGCACAAGTCTGATCATTGGAGGACAGGCAGGCTGTGCAGGGGGCGTGTCACCATAGTCTGATCATTGGAAGACAGGCAGGCTGTGCAGGGGGCGTGTCAGCACAAGTCTGATCATTGGAGGACAGGCAGGCTGTGCAGGGGGCGTATCAGCATTAGTCTGATCATTGGAGGTCAGGCAGGCTATGCAGGGGGCATGTCAGCACAAGTCTGACCACTGGAGGACAGGCAGGCTGTGGGGAAGGGGGGGGCGTGTCAGCACAAGTCTGACCATTGGAGGACAGGCAGGCTGTGCAGGAGGCGTGTCAGCAGAAGTGTGACCATTGGAGGACAGGCAGGCTGTGCGGAAGGGGGGGGGCGTGTCAGCACAAGTCTGACCATTGGAGGACAGGCAGGCTGTGCAGGAGGCGTGTCAGCAGAAGTGTGACCATTGGAGGACAGGCAGGTTGTGCAGGGGGCGTGTCAGCACAAGTCTGATCATTAGAGTACAGGCAGGCTGTGCAGGGGGCGTGTCAGCAGAAGTGTGACCATTGGAGAACAGGCAGGCTGTGCAGGGGGCGTGTCAGCATTAGTCTGATCATTGGAGAACAGGCAGGCTGTGCAGGGGGCGTGTCAGCATTAGTCTGATCATTAGAGTACAGGCAGGCTGTGCAGGGGGCGTGTCAGCATTAGTCTGATCATTGGAGTACAGGCAGGCTGTGCTTCCAGCACAGTCAGAAAACTGACCACACGGGGATGGATGTGCGGGTGGGGTTCTGCGGGCGGTCAGTCCATTGTCCATGTGTGGGGGGTGGGTTCCTGCGGGCGGTCTATCCATGTGCGGGGGGGGGGTTTCCTGCAGACGGTCTGTCCATGTGCGGGGGGGTTTTCCTGCGGGCGGTCTGTCCATGTGTGGGGGGGGGCGGTTTCCTGCGGGCGGTCTGTCCATGTGCGGGGGGAGTTCCTGCGGGTGGTCTGTTCATGTGCAGGGATGGGGTTCTTGCAGGCGGTCTGTCCATTGTCCATGTGCGGGGGGGGTTTCCTGCGGGTGATCTATCCATGTGCGGGGGGGGTTCCTGCGGGCGGTCTGTCCATGTGCGGGGGTGGGGTTCTTGCGGGCGGTCTGTCCATGTGTGGGGGGAGTTTCTGCGGGCGGTCTGTCCATGTGCGGGGGTGGGGTTCTTGCGGGCGGTCTGTCCATGTGCGGGGGGGGTTTCCTGCGGGCTGTCTGTCCATGTGCGGGGGAGGGTTCCTGTGGGTGGTCTGTCCATGTGCGGGGGGGTTCCTGTGGGCGGTCTGTCCATGTGGGGGGGGGGTTCCTGGTTCCTGCGGGCGGTCTATCCATGTGCGGGGGGGGGTTTCCTGCAGACGGTCTGTCCATGTGTGGGGGGGGGTTTCCTGCGGGCGGTCTGTCCATGTGTGGGGGGGGCGGTTTCCTGCAGGCGGTCTGCCCATCTGCGGGGAGGGTTCTTGCGGGTGGCCTGTTCATGTGCAGGGATGGGGTTCTTGCAGGCGGTCTGTCCATTGTCCATGTGCGGGGGGGGTTTCCTGCGGGTGATCTATCCATGTGCGGGGGGGGTTCCTGCGGGCAGTCTGTCCATGTGTGGGGGGAGTTCCTGCGGGCGGTCTGTCCATGTGCGGGGGTGGGGTTCTTGCGGGCGGTCTGTCCATGTGCGGGGGGGGTTTCCTGCGGGCTGTCTGTCCATGTGCTGGGGAGGGTTCCTGTGGGTGGTCTGTCCATGTGCGGGGGGGTTCCTGCGGGCGGTCTGTCCATGTGGGGGGGGGTTCCTGGTTCCTGCGGGCGGTCTGTCCATGTGCGGGGGGGGTTCCTGTGGGTGGTCTGTCCATGTGCGGGGGGGTTCCTGCGGGCGGTCTGTCCATGTGGGGGGGGGTTCCTGGTTCCTGCGGGCGGTCTGTCCATGTGCGGGGGGGGGTTCCTGCGGGCTGTCTGTTCTTGTGCGGGGGAGGGTTCCTGCGGGTGGTCTGTCCATGTGCGGGGGGGGGGATTTCCTGCGGGTGATCTATCCATGTGCGGGGATGGGGTTCTTGCGGGTGGTCTGTCCATGTGTGGGGGGAGTTCCTGCGGGTGGTCTGTCCATGTGTGGGGGGAGTTCCTGCGGGTGGTCTGTCCATGTGCGGGGGGGGGGTTTCCTACGGGCGGTCTGTCCATGTGCGGGGGGGGGTTCTTGCGGGCGGTCTGTCCATGTGCGGGGGGGGGGTTCCTGCGGGCGGTCTGTCCATGTAGGGGGGGGGTTCCTGGTTCCTGCGGGCGGTCTGTCCATGTGCGGGGGGGGTTCCTGCGGGCGGTCTGTCCATGTTCGGGGGGGTTCCTGCGGGCTGTCTGTCCATGTGCGCGGGGGGTTCCTGCGAGCGGTCTGTCCATGTGCGGGGGGGGTTTCCTACGGGCGGTCTGTCCATGTGCGGGGGGGGGTTCCTGCGAGCGGTCTGTCCATGTGGGGGGGGGGGTTCCTACGGGCGGTCTGTCCATGTGCGGGGGGGGTTCCCGCGGGCGGTCTGTCCATGTGCGGGGGGGTTCCCGCGGGCGGTCTGTCCATGTGCGGGGGAGGAGGGGGTTGCTGCGGGGGGTCTGTCCATGTGCGGGGGGGGGGGTCCTGCGGACGGTCTGTCCATGTGCGGGGGGGTTCCTGCGGACGGTCTGTCCATGTGCGGGGGGGTTCCCACGGGAGGTCTGTCCATGTGCTGGGGGGGGGGTTCCTGTGGGCATTCTGTCCATGTGCAGGGGGGGGTTCCTGCGGGCGGTCTGTCCATGTGCGAGTGGGGGGTTCCTGCGGGCGGTCTGTCCATGTGCGGGGGGGGGGGGTTCCTGCGGGCGGTCTGTCCATGTGAGGGGGGGGTTCCTGCGGACGGTCCGTCCATGTGCGAGTGGGGGGTTCCTGCGGGCGGTCTGTCCATGTAGGGGGGGGGTTCCTGGTTCCTGCGGGCGGTCTGTCCATGTGCGGGGGGGGTTCCTGCGGGCGGTCTGTCCATGTTCGGGGGGGTTCCTGCGGGCTGTCTGTCCATGTGCGCGGGGGGTTCCTGCGAGCGGTCTGTCCATGTGCGGGGGGGGGTTTCCTACAAGAGGTCTGTCCATGTGCGGGGGGGGGTTCCTGCGAGCGGTCTGTCCATGTGGGGGGGGGGTTCCTACGGGCGGTCTGTCCATGTGCGGGGGGGGTTCCTGCAGGCGGTCTGTCCATGTGCGGGGGGGTTCCCGCGGGCGGTCTGTCCATGTGCGGGGGAGGAGGGGGTTGCTGCGGGCGGTCTGTCCATGTGCGGGGGGGGGGGGGGGTCCTGCGGACGGTCTGTTCATTTGCGGGGGGGTTCCTGCGGACGGTCTGTCCATGTGCGGGGGGGTTCCCACGGGAGGTCTGTCCATGTGCTGGGGGGGGTTCCTGTGGGCAGTCTGTCCATGTGCAGGGGGGGGTTCCTGCGGGCGGTCTGTCCATGTGCGGGGGGGGGGTTCCTGCGGGCGGTCTGTCCATGTGAGGGGGGGGTTCCTGCGGACGGTCCGTCCATGTGCGAGTGGGGGGTTCCTGCGGGCGGTCTGTCCCTGTGCGGGGGGGGGGGGGTTCCTGCGGGCGGTCTGTCCATGTGAGGGGGGGGGCTCCTGCGTGCCGTTTTCACACATATTGCATCGGGGATCGGCCAGATCTGCTTTCAGGAAACCGAGACCCAACTGCCATTTATTTATAGTAAAACCAAAAACACCGGCAGATAGGACTTATATCTCAGGAGACTATAGGCAGTGTTCCCCTTTACATCAGAGTCCTCGGAGTTCTCCTTTACATCAGAATTTTTAGGGTTCCCCTTTAGACTGCGGACCCTGATGAGACTGCGACTGTGGACCCTGATGAGACTGCGGACCCTGATGAGACTGAGACTGCGGACCCTAATGAGACTGCGACTGCGGACCCTGATGAGACTGCGACTGCGGACCCTGATGAGACTGAGACTGCGGACCCTGATGAGACTGCGGACCCTGATGAGACTGAGACTGCAGACCCTGATGAGACTGTGACTGCGGACCCTGATGAGACTGCGGACCCTGATGAGACTGCGACTGCGGACCCTGATGAGACTGCGGACCCTGATGAGACTGCGACTGCGGACCCTGATGAGACTGCGGACCCTGATAAGACTGAGACTGCGGACCCTGATGAGACTGAGACTGCGGACCCTGATGAGACTCAGACTGCGGACCCTGATGAGACTGAGACTGCGGACCCTGATGAGACTGCGACTGCGGACCCTGATGAAACTGCGACTGCGGACCCTGATGAGACTGAGACAGCGGACCCTGATGAGACTGAGACTGCGGACCCTGATGAGACTGAGACTGCGGACCCTGATAAGACTCAGACAGCGGACCCTGATGAGACTGTGACTGCGGACCCTGATGAGACTGCGACTGCGGACCCTGATAAGACTGCGGACCCTGATGAGACTGCGACTGCGGACCCTGATGAGACTGCGACTGCGGACCCTGATGAGACTGCGACTGCGGACCCTTATGAGACTGAGACTGCGGACCCTGATGAGACTGAGACTGCGGACCCTGATGAGACTCAGACTACGGACCCTGTTGAGACTGCGGACCCTGATGAGACTGAGACTGCGGACCCTGATGAGACTGAGACTGCGGACCCTGATGAGACTGAGACTGCGGACCCTGATAAGACTCAGACAGCGGACCCTGATGAGACTGCGACTGCGGACGCTGATGAGACTGCGACTGCGGACCCTGATGAGACTGAGACTGCGGACCCTGATGAGACTGAGACTGCGGACCCTGATGAGACTGAGACTGCGGATCCTGATTTAAAGGGGAACTCCTTGCCTCAGGGTCAGCAGTCTTAGTCTCTCTCCCCCTCATGCAGACAGGCGGTCCTCTAGGAAGGGCCCCTGTAGGGACACGCCCACTGTACCTTTTTCGGCCCTGCCAGTGAACCACAACCACATAATGCCTAACAACCCAACAACAGCATGTAGGAAAACAGAGACCACGGATACACAGAGCAACACCAGGGGTGGCAGGAGGAGCGCGGAACCAGGACTGGGATCCAGACATGAGGCAGCAGCAGACCTGCAGAACGGAAACGTTTTCATTTACTTTCAGATCGATTTGTTATGTTAATAACTTCATTTTGTTACATTTGTAGCAAAATTTGTTTCATTTCATTTATTTGTTGTCAACCAGATTCTAATTTTTCCCGTCAGTTGAAGTAAATCGAATTCGAACCAAAAATATTGAATTGATCCAAACTTGTGAGGAATAGCTGGTTCTATTCTATTCGAAATTCAAACTTCAGAAGACGGTTGTGATTTCATCTATTCTATTCTATTGTATTCAGTTTTATCCTATTCTTTTCAAATTTCTTAAGTCAACTATATTCTTTCCATTCTATTCTTTCTATTTTATTCTATTCTGTTAGGTTTTACTCCATTCTTGTATATTTTATTATATTTTATTTTATTCTGCTTTATTATATTCTATTTGTTTTTAATTTAAATTTCAAAGACGGCTATATTCATTTAATTCTATTCCATTCTTTTTTTTTGTATTCTATTTCATTCCTTTATTTTCTATTCTTATAGTCTATTCTATTCTGTTTTATTCTATTTTATTCTTTTCAAAGTTCAAATTTTGGAAGATGGCTATATTCATTCTGTTCTTTCTATTCTATTCCTCTTTTCTGTTCTACTCTGTTTTATTCTGTTCTATTCTTTTCAAAATTCCAATTTCGGAAGACAGCTTTATTCTAACTGTAATACACTCAATGTTTGAAGGAAATCAGCAACAGTCAGCAAGGTGTTAAAATTTCAATTTTGTTTTCAAATTTGATTTTGTATTAGAATTCAAATTTCTGACAAAAATTTGTTTCGGTATTTTGGATTTGTTTAACCACTTGCCGCCCGGCCTATAGTAAAACATCCTCTCGTCCCTCCAGGAGGGGGTCATATGACGTTCCTCGCAGATCGTGCCTTGCACCTGCCCGCAGGGCCACGCTGTGGAGAGATCTGACGTGTGTACCGACCCCGTTGCCAGTACCATGTGACCTGCTGTGACCAATCACAGCAGGTCACATGACAGTTATATACAATGGACGGCTTCCTTTCATGTCATCCATTGTATACTAGTGTGTCTAGCTGTGATTGGTCACAGCGATCACATGCACAGCCCGGGGCCAATCACAGCCCATCTGTGTCATGTGATTAGCCATGGCCAATCACAGGTAATCACAACAAAAAAAACCTGAATGAATCGATTTTATTCAGGTAAATGCTTGGTTATGGCAGAGAAATTCTTTGCTATAATCAATCAAATTGTGTATAAAAGAAAAATAAAAAACTGATCATTTCCCCGAAGTAGTACAAGGTTACTATGGTAACATTATACTACTGTGGTCATAGTGCAATATGAAAAAAAAAAATTTTTTAAAAAGAAAAACAAAATATAATAAAAAATAAAAAACATTAAAAAATTTAACAATTTTTTAAAAAATTATTATTTTTTTTTGTAACGTCTTCAGTCAGTGTCCCTGATCACCACCACACCAGTTATATGATGACGCCGTACTGCACTGGTGACAGGATGGAAAACACAATGTGAACATTTTTTTTTAATTTTCCAAAAAATTATTACAAAAAAATTACAACTTCAAAAAACTCGCCATTCCATCTGTACCGTCCTGACATTTGGGGGGATATCTGTACTGTCCTGACATTTGGGGGGATATCTGTACCGTTCTGACATTTGGGGGATATCTGTACTGTTCTGACATTTGGGGGATATCTGTACCGTCCTGACATTTGGGGGATATCTGTACTGTACTGACATTTGGGGGATATCTGTACTGTCCTGACATTTGGGGGATATCTGTACTGTCCTGACATTTGGGGGATATCTGTACTGTCCTGACATTTGGGGGATATCTGTACCGTCCTGACATTTGGGGGATATCTGTACCGTTCTGACATTTGGGGGATATCTGTACCGTTCTGACATTTGGGGGGATATCTGTACCGTCCCGACATTTGGGGGATATCTGTACCGTCCCGACATTTGGGGGATATCTGTACCGTCCCGACATTTGGGGGATATCTGTACCGTCCCGACATTTGGGGGATATCTGTACCGTTCTGACATTTGAGGGATATCTGTACCGTCCCGACATTTGGGGGATATCTGTACCGTCCCGACATTTGGGGGATATCTGTACTGTCCTGACATTTGGGGGGATATCTGTCCTGTCCTGACATTTGGGGGATATCTGTACTGTCCCGACATTTGGGGGATATCTGTACCGTCCTGACATTTGGGGGATATCTGTACTGTCCCGACATTTGGGGGATATCTGTACCGTCCCGACATTTGGGGGATATCTGTACTGTCCTGACATTTGGGGGATATCTGTACCGTCCTGACATTTGGGGGATATCTGTACCGTCCCGACATTTGGGGGATATCTGTACCGTCCCGACATTTGGGGGATATCTGTACTGTCCTGACATTTGGGGGGATATCTGTCCTGTCCTGACATTTGGGGGATATCTGTACTGTCCCGACATTTGGGGGATATCTGTACCGTTCTGACATTTGAGGGATATCTGTACCGTCCCGACATTTGGGGGATATCTGTACCGTCCCGACATTTGGGGGATATCTGTACCGTTCTGACATTTGGGGGATATCTGTACCGTTCTGACATTTGAGGGATATCTGTACCGTCCCGACATTTGGGGGATATCTGTACCGTTCTGACATTTGGGGGATATCTGTACCGTTCTGACATTTGGGGGATATCTGTACTGTCCTGACATTTGGGGGATATCTGTACCGTCCTGACATTTGGGGGATATCTGTACCGTCCTGACATTTGGGGGGATATCTGTACCGTCCTGACATTTGGGGGATATCTGTACCGTTCTGACATTTGAGGGATATCTGTACCGTCCCGACATTTGGGGGATATCTGTACCGTTCTGACATTTGGGGGATATCTGTACCGTTCTGACATTTGGGGGATATCTGTACTGTCCTGACATTTGGGGGATATCTGTACCGTCCTGACATTTGGGGGATATCTGTACCGTCCTGACATTTGGGGGGATATCTGTACCGTCCTGACATTTGGGGGATATCTGTACCGTCCTGACATTTGGGGGATATCTGTACTGTCCTGACATTTGGGGGATATCTGTACCGTTCTGACATTTGGGGGATATCTGTACTGTCCTGACATTTGGGGGATATCTGTACCGTCCTGACATTTGGGGGATATCTGTACCGTCCTGACATCTCTATAACTTCCCTACAGATAAATAATACATCCTAATTTGGGTTATTTTCACCAAAGACATGGAGCAGAATACATCTCGGCCTAAATTTATGAAGAACAATTATTTATTTGAAATTTTTTATACCATAAACAAAGAAACATTGATTTTTTTAAAAAATGTTCGGTCTTTTTTTGTTAATATATCAATAATAAAAACCCCGGCAGTGATTTTAATACCACCAAAAGAAAGCTCTATGTGTGAACAAAATGATAAAAATGTAGTTTGGGTACAGCGTTGCATGACCGCGCAATTGTCATTCAAAATGTGAGAGCGCTGAAAGCTGAAAATTGTCCGGGGCGGGAAGGGGGATAATGTGCCCGGGATTGAAGGGGTTAAATTAGTTTGCAATTCTATTGTAATTCGGATACATCTGAATCTCAAGATAACCCAAATTGTGTCTGAATTTCACTTCGGAACGAAACCAACCACACACGTCCAGGGGCGGACTGACAACTCATGGGGCCCCCGTGCAATAGGGGATCATGGGGCCCCTGTGTCCTTGCCCAAACTAAAAAAAACCTATGAAAAAGGTGCCAGGGGCATCTCATGGGGCCCCCTACTGACCCCTCTTTCCAAATAGTCAGTCCGCCCCTGCACACGTCTAATGGCCAGCAGTATGTGGCTAGCAAAGCAAAACACTGAAGCGAAGTGTAAAAGTGGTACTAAATACCTTCCCAGTAGCCAGCATCAGGTGGAGACTGATCACTGAAATCTGCTGGCTGCTTGGAGACTCCCACTGGTGGACACCGGAACTACAGCCTCCGGCTCTGGGAAGCACAGTGCCACCAGCAGGTTATCCAGGTCCTGACACATTGACATAAGCCTTCGCATTACAGTGTGTAACAGTGGGCTGTCCTCTGCCCCTGGACCTCCCATTTATTGTTTTATCTATTATCTGTGATCCAGATACCTGAGTTGCTGTACAATATTCATGAAAGGCACCGAAGAAAAAGGCAGCAAAAATCAGCAAAATAAAAAATACATTTGTGACCATAAACTGGAAACGCTTTGGGTGCCACGCCAAGTCCTCGTCCTGTGCGCTCCGGTGACACACATTTGGGTGCCGCGCCAAGTCCTCGTCCTGTGCGCTCCGGTGACACACATTTGGGTGCACCAAGTCCTCGTCCTATGTGCTCCGGTGACTCACATTTGGGTGCTGTGCCAAGTCCTCATCCTATGCACTCCGGTGACTCACATTTGGGTGCTGTGCCAAGTCCTCATCCTATGCGCTCCGGTGACTCACATTTGGGTGCACCAAGTCCTCGTCCTACACGCTCCGGTGACTCACATTTGGGTGCCGTGCCAAGTCCTCGTCCTATGCGCTCCGGTGACTCACATTTGGGTGCCGTGCCAAGTCCTCATCCTACACGCTCCGGTGACTCACATTTGGGTGCCGTGCCAAGTCCTCGTCCTATGCGCTCCGGTGACTCACATTTGGGTGCCGCGCCAAGTCCTCGTCCTATGCGCTCCGGTGACTCACATTTGGGTGCTGTGCCAAGTCCTCATCCTATGCACTCCGGTGACTCACATTTGGGTGCTGTGCCAAGTCCTCGTCCTATGCACTCCGGTGACACACATTTGGGTGCCGTGCCAAGTCCTCATCCTATGCACTCCGGTGACTCACATTTGGGTGCTGTGCCAAGTCCTCGTCCTATGTGCTCCGGTGACACACATTTGGGTGCCGTGCCAAGTCCTCGTCCTATGCGCTCCGGTGACTCACATTTGGGTGCTGTGCCAAGTCCTCATCCTATGCACTCCGGTGACTCACATTTGGGTGCTGTGCCAAGTCCTCGTCCTATGTGCTCCGGTGACACACATTTGGGTGCCGTGCCAAGTCCTCGTCCTATGCGCTCCGGTGACTCACATTTGGGTGCCGTGCCAAGTCCTCGTCCTATGCACTCCGGTGACTCACATTTGGGTGCCACGCCAAAGTCCTCATCCTATGCGCTCCGGTGACTCACATTTGGGTGCCACGCCAAAGTCCTCATCCTATGCGCTCCAGTGACACACATTTTGGTGCCGCGCCAAGTCCTCGTCCTATGCGCTCCGGTGACTCACATTTGGGTGCTGTGCCAAGTCCTCGTCCTATGCACTCCGGTGACACACATTTGGGTGCTGTGCCAAGTCCTCATCCTATGCGCTCCGGTGACTCACATTTGGGCGCCGCGCCAAGTCCTCGTCCTATGCGCTCCGGTGACACACATTTGGGTACTGCGCCAAGTCCTCATCCTATGCGCTCCGGTGACACACATTTGGGTGCTGTGCCAAGTCCTCGTCCTATGCGCTCCGGTGACACACATTTGGGTACTGCGCCAAGTCCTCATCCTATGCGCTCCGGTGACTCACATTTGGGTACTGCGCCAAGTCCTCATCCTATGCGCTCCGGTTACACACATTTGGGTGCTGTGCCAAGTCCTCGTCCTATGCGCTCCGGTGACACACATTTGGGTACTGCGCCAAGTCCTCATCCTATGCGCTCCGGTGACTCACATTTGGGTGCTGTGCCAAGTCCTCGTCCTATGCACTCAGGTGACTCACATTTGGGTGCTGTGCCAAGTCCTCGTCCTATGCACTCCGGTGACTCACATTTGGGTGCTGTGCCAAGTCCTCGTCCTATGCACTCCGGTGACTCACATTTGGGTGCTGTGCCAAGTCCTCGTCCTATGTGCTCCGGTGACACACATTTGGGTACTGCGCCAAGTCCTCATCCTATGCTCTCCGGTGACTCACATTTGGGTGCTGTGCCAAGTCCTCATCCTATGCGCTCCGGTGACTCACATTTGGGTGCTGTGCCAAGTCCTCGTCCTATGCGCTCCGGTGACTCACATTTGGGTGCTGTGCCAAGTCCTCATCCTATGCGCTCCGGTGACTCACATTTGGGTGCTGTGCCAAGTCCTCATCCTATGCGCTCTGGTGACTCATATTTGGGTAGAGCGCCGGCATGAGAAGAGTCTGTCCCGGCTCAATACACACCTGGGGGAGGAAGGAACTAAATGCCAAACTCCGAGGAGGTGACCCGGGTGTTGGAGAGTAAAATCAGCTTCAGCCCGGCTCCATCCAGGCCAGGCTACTTACGCATTTCACCCTGCCTAATATATGACCCAGCCCTGTGGGGGGGGGGGTTAAAACACGTCAGAGGTCGTGGCCTGGATGGTGCCAGGTTGAAGTCTGCCTCCTAGGAGTGTGGCATTTGGAGGCAGTAAGGAGGGAGAGGAGGGGCGGAGCTGAACTGCTCTCTGTGTGTCTATGGACACACAGAAGGAGAGGAGGGGTGGAGCCAAACCGCTCTCTGTGTGTCTTTGGACACACAGAAGGAGAGGAGGGGTGGAGCCGTAACCACTCTGTGTGTCTATGGACACACAGAAGGAGATGAGGGGTGGAGCCAAACCGCTCTCTGTGTGTCTATGGACACACAGAAGGAGAGGAGGGGTGGAGCCGTAAGCACTCTCTGTGTGTCTATGGACACACAGAAGGAGAGGAGGGGTGGAGCCAAACCGCTCTCTGTGTTTATGGACACACAGAAGGAGAGGAGGGGTGGAGCCAAACCGCTCTCTGTGTGTCTATGGACACACAGAAGGAGAGGAGGGGTGGAGCCAAACCGCTCTCTGTGTTTATTGACACACAGAAGGAGAGGAGGGGTGGAGCCAAACCACTCTCTGTGTGTCTATGGACACACAGAAGGAGAGGAGGGGTGGAGCCAAACCGGTCTCTGTGTGTCTATGGACACACAGAAGGAGAGGAGGGGTGGAGCCAAACTGCTATCTGTGTGTCTATGGACACACAGAAGGAGAGGAGGGGTGGAGCCAAACCGCTCTCTGTGTTTATGGACACACAGAAGGAGAGGAGGGGTGGAGCCAAACCGCTCTCTGTGGGTCTATGGACACACAGGAGAGGAGGGGTGGAGCCAAACCGCTCTCTGTGTGTCTATGGACACACAGAAGGAGAGGAGAGGTGGAGCCAAACCGCTCTCTGTGTGTCTATGGACACACAGAAGGAGAGGAGGGGTGGAGCCAAACCGCTCTCTGTGTGTCTATGGACACACAGAAGGAGAGGAGGGGTGGAGCCAAACCGCTCTCTGTGTTTATGGACACACAGAAGGAGAGGAGGGGTGGAGCCAAACCGCTCTCTGTGTTTATGGACACACAGAAGGAGAGGAGGGGTGGAGCCAAACCGCTCTCTGTGTGTCTATGGACACACAGATCTGGCTTGGAATCAAGCCTGCATGTTTACCTCCATAGCAAACGACTTATTATGGTGGGCACTTATCAGGGGGAGGAGCCAAGCGTGTCTGTGGCGGACCTGAGAAGAGGAAGATTGAGGATGCTCTGTGCAAAACCACGTGAAACGTTTCTTAGAAGAAAAAACATTGCTTACCATCACTTTAGGGCCCCTATGGAGGCCAGCTGACTCACAAGCCATATACATTCTATTGCAAAGAAAAGTTTATAAGTCAATCAGATGATCTAATATATATAAAATGAATAAATAAAATCCCTGAGAGTATGACACCGCCTGAGCTCCGTTGTTTGGGTAGCCATGCCTTACAAAATCCCCTTATTACCACCCCCCCCCCCCCCCGTCTGTATGATCTTAAAGGGATTAGCACCCATGTGGGGAGGATTTTGCCGATTACATTGAAATGTTGATCTGAACCCCCTAAATAAATGCTTGTTTAAGTGTGTATTGATTGTTCCTCTCCGTCTGCCTTTCACTGGAGCCACCAGGGGACTCATTATGAATCAGTGAAATGTTTCTTTTTTTCCCCAACAATCAGCATTTGTTCTTTGTTTCCAGCAATCAGGGGCCCGCTAAACCTTTCCTGGTCTCTATGAATTGCCACCAAAGCAGAAAACAAGTTGCTACAAAACCTACCTGTTGCAGAACGCCGCCGCCGCCTCGCGCGTCCAAAAAAAATGTTCATTTTATTTTTTACTAAATGCTTTGGAGGATTATTTTTATACCTGGTTTGAGGAAAAGAGTCAGTGACACCGAATTCTAAAGGGTCATCGAATATAATATACAGTAATATAATAATATATCATACAGTAATATAATCCGAGGATCTTCTCTAATTTAATCTTCATTTAATGCTCACTAATATAATAATATCATATACACTAATATAGACATAACTCAAGGCAAGCTGGCCAGCGTGTGGGGGGTGGGGGGGGCGGTAATAATGCGTTTAGCTATTGCTGGTAAATGTTCTTCCATACAAGACATCTGACCTCCGGTATAAATTGTATTCTATTTGAAAATATTCGTATTCTAAAGGTAATAAATGGCTCTCAGATACACACATTCAGTTTATTACCATCCGAGGCGATAATGGTTATGCGTCTTTTTTATTTACACAGCGTGTGGCAGGGAAGGAACGTTTTCTTTTTTGTGTTCTGGCTCTGCTGGTTCTGGTAATGGAGCATGGCCCTAGTAACGGTGCCTAGTCCTGGTTCTGGTAACTGAGTCTGGTCTTGGTTTCTGTAATGAAACCTGGTCCTGCTAATGGAGCCTAGTCCTACTTCTGGTAAAGATGCCTGGTCCTGGTAATGGAGCCTAGTCCTGGTTCTGGTAATGGACTCTGGTCTTGGTCTTGATAATGAAGCATGGTCCAGTAATGGAGCTTAGTCCTGGTCTTTGTAATGAAATATGGTTTTGGTCCAGATAATGAAGCATGGCCCTGGTAAGGGAGCCTAGTCCCGGTCTTTGTAATGGGGTCTGGTCTTGGTCTTGATAATGAAGCATGGCCCTGGTAAGGGAGCTTAGTCCTGGTCTTTGTAATGGGGTCTGGTCTTGGTCTTGATAATGAAACATGGTCCAGTAATGGAGCTTAGTCCTGGTCTTAGTAACGGAGTCTGGTCTTGGACTTGATAATGAAGCATGGCCCAGTAATGGAGCCTAGTCCTGGTCTTTGTAATGGGGTCTGGTCATGCCCTTGATAATGAAGCATGGTGCAGTAATGAAGTTTAGTCCTGGTCTTGGTAACGGAGTTTGGTCTTGGACTTGATAATGAAGCATGGTCCAGTAATGGAGCCTAGTCCTGGTCTTTGTAATGGGGTCTGATCTTGGTCTTGATAATGAAGCATGGTGCAGTAATGGAGCTTAGTCCTGGTCTTGGTAACAGAGTCTGGTCTTGGACTTGATAATGAAGCATGGACCAGTAATGGAGCCTAGTCCTGGTCTTTGTAATGGGGTCTGGTCTTGGACTTGATAATGAAGCATGGCCCTGGTAATGGAGCCTAGTCCTGGTCTTTCTAATGGGGTCTGATCTTGATCTTGATAATGAAGCATGGTGCAGTAATGGAGCTTAGTCCTGGTCTTTGTAATGAAGTCTGGTCTTGGACTTGATAATGAAGCATGGTCCAGTAATGGAGCCTAGTCCTGGTCTTTGTAATGGGGTCTGGTTAAGGTCTTGATAATGAAGCATGGCCCTGGTAATGGATCTTAGTCCTGGTAGGGAAGCCTAGTATTGGTTTGGGTAACAGAGCTTATGCTTGATCTTGGCTACATATTGAAAATACTCCCATCATGAACCTTATTAAATCTGGTTCTGGAATTAGAGTCTGGTCTTGGTGCTGGCAATGGAGTTTGGTCCTGGTAATGGAGTCTAGTCCTGGTTCAGGTTATGGAGTTTGATCTTGGTTCTGAGAACAGAGCCTGGCCCTGGTAATGGAGCCTAGTCCTTGTTCTGGTAGTGGAGCCTGGTCTTGGTCCTGGTAATGGAGCCTAGTCCTGGTTCAGGTTATGGAGTTTGATCTTGGTTCTGAGAACAGAGCCTGGCCCTGGTAATGGAGCCTAGTCCTGGTTCTGGTAATGGAGCCTGATTTTGGTTCTGGGAACAGAGCCTTGCCCTGGTAATGGAGCCTAGTTCTGGTCTTGGTAATTGAGCTTGGTCCTGGTTCTGGTAATGGAGCCTGGCCCTGGTAATGGAGCCTAGTCCTGGTCTTGGTAATGGAGTCTGGTCTTAGTCCTGATAATGAAACATGGCCCTGGTAATGGATCCCAGTCCTGGTCTTGGTAATGGAACCTGGTCCTGGTTCTGGTAATGGAACCTGGCCCTGGTAACGGCGCCTAGTCCTGGTCTTGGTAATGGAATCTGGTCTTGGTCCAAATAATGAAGCATGGCCCTGGTAATGGATCCTAGTCCTGGTAGGGAAGCCTAGTATTGGTTTGGATAGCAGAGCATATCTTTGATCTGTGCTAAATATTGAAAATACTCCCATCATGAATCTTATTAAACCTGGTTCTGGAATAAGAGTCTGGTCCTGGTGCTGGCAATGGAATTTGGTCCTGATAATGGATCCTAGTCCTGGTAATGGAGCCTAGTCCTGGTCTTGGTAATGGAGTCTAGTCCTGGTTCTGGTAATGGAGCCTGGCCCTGGTAGGGAAGCCTAGTATTGGTTTGGGTAACAGAGCTTAGCCTTGATCTTGGCTACATATTGAAACTACTCCCATCATGAACCTTATTAAACCTGGTTCTGGAATTAGAGTCTAGTCTAGGTGCTGGCAATGGAGTTTGGTCCTGATAACAGATCCTAGTCCTGGTAATGGAGTCTAGTCCTGGTTCTGGTAGTGAAGCCTGGTCTTGGTCCTGGTAATGGAGCCTAGTCCTGGTTCTGGTAATGGAGCCTGATCTTGGTTCTGATAACAAAGCCTGGCTCTGGTAATGGAGCCTAGTCCTAATTCTGGTAATTAAGCCTAGTCCTGGTCTTGGTAATGGAGTCTAGTCTTGGTCCTGATAATGAAGCATGGTCCGGTAATGGAGCCTAGTCCTAGTTCTGGTAATGAACTATGGTCCTGGTAATGAAGCCTAGTCCTGGTTCTGGTAATGAAGCCTAGTCCAGGTCTTGGTAATGGAATCTAGTCTTGGTCCTGATAATGAAGCATGGCCCGGTAATGGAGCCTAGTCCTGGTTCAGGTCATTTGGGCAACAAAGCCTGTCCTTGATCTTGATCAAATCCTTGTCAAGTAATAGAACTTTGATCTGGTCCTGATGATGGACCCTGATTCTGGTTGTGGTAATAGACCTTGGTCCTGGTTCTGGTAATGGACCCTGGTTCCCTATATTGGGAGGCCTGACCCAGGATTGTGCAAATGCCATCCGATCCACCAGCTATTTTTTGTATCAGGGAAAAATTGTAAACTTGTACCCTGCCGCTTCCTGGTCTGTAACATCTGTATACTGGCCGCTGTCGCTGTAAGGTGGAAGCCACACGCATGCCGCCATCTTGTAGATACAACCCTGCATGTACTCCAGGTATGTAACGGGGGATGTCACACGGGAACCGTCTCCACACAGTCCAGTGTAGCTGGGCACAAGGCTTTACACAGCAACTACAAGAGGTGATGAAGGAGCTGCAGAGTAGGAACCACCTGAGTAATAGGCAATCCACCTTCCTGAAAATGGCAACTTACTCTTCTACTGGATCTTAAAGTGTTTCCTTTCCCCGGACCCCGCATTCACTATATCCGCTCTCCCCGGACCCCGCATTCACTATATCCGCTCTCCCCAGACCCCGCATTCACTATATCCGCTCCCCCCGGACCCCGCATTCACTATATCCGCTCTCCCCGGACCCCGCATTCACTATATCCGCTCTCCCCGGACCCGGCATTCACTATATCCGCTCTCCCCGGACCCCGCATTCACTATATCCACTCTCCCCGGACCCCGCATTTACTATATCCGCTCTGCCCGGACCCCGCATTCACTATATCCGCTCTCCCCGGACCCCGCATTCACTATATCCGCTCTCCCCGGACCCCGCATTCACTATATCCGCTCCCCCCGGACCCCGCATTCACTATATCCGCTCTCCCCGGACCCCGCATTCACTATATCCGCTCTCCCCAGACCCGGCATTCACTATATCCGCTCTCCCCGGACCCCGCATTCACTATATCTGCTCTCCCCGGACCCCGCATTCACTATATCCGCTCTCCCCGGACCCCGCATTCACTATATCCGCTCTCCCCGGACCCCGCATTCACTATATCCGCTCTCCCCGGACCCCGCATTCACTATATCCGCTCTCCCCGGACCCCGCATTCACTATATCCGCTCTCCCCGGACCCGGCATTCACTATATCCGCTCTCCCCGGACCCCGCATTCACTATATCCGCTCTCCCCGGACCCCGCATTCACTATATCCGCTCTCCCCGGACCCCGCATTCACCGTATCCGCTCTCCCTGGACCCCGCATTTACTATATCCGCTCTGCCCGGACCCCGCATTCACTATATCCGCTCTCCCCGCACCCCGCATTCACTATATCCGCTATCCCCGGACCCTGCATTCACTATATCCGCTCTCCCCGGACCCCGCATTCACTATATCCGCTCTCCCCGGACCCCGCATTCACTATATCCGCTCCCCCCGGACCCCGCATTCACTATATCCGCTCTCCCCGGACCCCGCATTCACTATATCCGCTCCCCCCGGACCCCGCATTCACTATATCCGCTCTCCCCGGACCCCGCATTCTCTATATCCGCTCTCCCCGGACCCCGCATTCACTATATCCTCTCTCCCCGGACCCCGCATTTACTATATCCGCTCTCCCCGGACCCCGCATTCACTATATCCGCTCTCCCCGGTGAATGCAGGGTACGGGGTTTAGTAGCACTTTAAGAGTTGTATTGATAAAAAAAAATTAATTTGTACAGAAATCCGCCCAGTGAACACACATGTACAATTCTGTGGGATTTGGGGACAAAAACAAATGTTCTGGAGCCAATTCCTGTGCTGCAACAAACATTTCTCATTCATTTAAAACTAAAAATACTGCATCTGGCCACTAGGGGGAGATTTACCCAGATTTGGGATTTAAATCGATAAAGACATGTCCAGCGCAGGAAATATCGCAATAAAGTTCATCTGGGGCTCCATGAACACCAAACAAATGTGCGCGCTCCTTCATTGGGCGAATCGCTATGCAGTTTTGTATAAATACACGCGGCGGTCACACTGGTGCGATTTCAGGGATGATCTGGGAACTGAATTTGCACCTGAAATGGCATCTAATGAATGTGAATGTCGGCGTCCTAACACGTGCGAATTGCTGCGTTTTCTAATGTAGTTCTCGCGAGACTTTTCTGCAGTTTTCTTGTGATTTAACAGACAGAGAATGGAAATCGCTCTGCAAATCGCAAGAAATCATTGAAAATCTTCACAAGTCGCAATAAAGTCTTCAGAAATCTAATGAATGTGAATATCGGGGTCTTAACATGTGCGAAGTTGAATGAATGGGCGGAGCTCTGTGCCAGCCGTCTCCAAACTGCGTCCGGGGGGCTACATGGGGCCCTTTGCTTGCATGTATCCGACCCTTGGGGCTCTATTTCATTCACTGATACCAACAATGGGGAATAATCCCCCCCCCACTGACACTAATGATGGGGCACAATTCCTTCATATGACACCAATGATGGGGTGCAATTCCTCCCAATGACAAGATTGGGGCCCAGTGACACCAATAATGGGGTGTAATTGCCCCCACCCCATGACAACAATGATGGGGCACTATTCCTCCCAATGACACCAACAAAGGGGCCTACTGACACCAATGATGGGGCATAATTGCCCCCCCAAGACACCAATGATTGAGTACAATTCCTCCCAATGACACCAACAATGGGGCCCAATGACACCACTGATGGGTCACAATTCCTCTGACACCAATGATGGGGCACAATTCCTCCCAATGACACCAACAATGGGGGACACTGACACCAATTATGGGGTATAATTGCCCTGCCCCCCTATGACAAAAATGATGGGGCACAATGCCTCCCAATGACACCACCAATGGGGCCTACTGACACCAATGATGGGATATAATTGCCCTACCCATGACACCAATGATGGGGCACAATTCTTTCCAATGACACCAACAATGGGACCCAATGTCACCACTGTTGGGGCACAGTTCCTCTGACACCAATGATGGGGCACAATTCCTCCCAATGACACCATCAGTAGGGCCCACTGACACTAATGATGGGGTATAATTGCCTTGCCCCCCATGACAACAATGATGGTGCACTATTCCTTCATATGACACCAATGATGGGGCACAATTCCTCCCAATAACACCAATGATGGGGCACAATTTTTCCCAATGACACCAACAATGGGGCCCAATGACACCACTGATGGGGCACAGTTCCTCCCAATGACACCATCAATGGGGCCCAATGACACCAATGATGGGGCACAATTCCTCCCAATGACACCATCAATGGGGCCCACTGACACCAATGATGGGTATAATTGTCCTGCCCCCATTACAGCAATGATGGGGCACAATTCCTCTGACACCAATGATGGGGCACAATTCCTCTGACACCAATGATGGGGCACAATTCCTCTGACACCAATGATGGAGCACAATTGCTCCCACTGACTCCAAAGATGGGTGATTGTTTTTTTCCCCACTTCGGGACATTTTCTACCTCCAATGGCCACAGTCCGGCCCCCCTACAGTCTAAAGGACAGTAAATTGGCCTTTTGCCAAGAAAGTTTGGAGACCCCTGCTCTGTGCCATGGGGCCCCATAGACAGCCTGGGCTAAGGACCCAATAAACTCAATAGGGTCACAGGGATCAGTGTGAAGGCTGGCCCAGATGCCTCCATTGCTATCCTTGCCTGGGGCCCTTGTAGAGGTTGGAGGACACATTCACCTCAAGAACCCCCACAGAGCTCACCAAGGGGAACGTTTTGTATGGTGATGAGCCGAGCTGCCCCAGGGACACGGACCAATGGAAGAAGAATGTTTCCAAAAATGTCAGGCCGGGAGCAGAGATTTGTCTTAGCACTGACATTTCCCCCCCTGTCTGCACACGGGCCCCTAAGGTCCCCCAAAATACACAACATGTGCCGTGGAGGACCTTCAGAGGGATTGTCTGCGGATTTGGGGTTTCTTCTTCCATAAGACATCAGAGATGACGTTCTACTTTTGGGCGGTTTACAAAAACTCTCTATTCCTCGTTGTAATGTCACCTTTACATTTGCCTTGTAGCATATTCTACAACCAGAATGAGGCCCCTCCCACCCCGGAAGAAATGGAAGAAAACCCTATTTTCTGTTAAAAAAAAAACAGAATGGACGAGAAACGGATGAAAACAGACAAAAAGGGATGTAGAATGACGAAAAACAGATGTAAACCGATGAAAAATGGATTTAAATGGATAAAAACGGATGTAAACAGATAAAACGGACGTAAACGGCTGAAAACAGATGTAAACGGACAAAAAACGGATGCAAATTGACGAAAACTGATGTTAACGGATTAAACAGACAAAAACTGGATGTAAACAGATGAAAACAGGATGTAAACAGATGTAAATGGATTAAAAAATGAATGTAAATGGATGAAATACGGATGCAAAAGGACAAAAAGTGTATGTAAACAGACAAAAAAGTCTGTAAACAGATGTAAATGGATGAAAAAGTAATTTAAACAGACAAAAACGTATATAAACATATGAAAACAGACAAAAAACGGATGTAAATTGACGAAAACGTATGTAAACAGATATAAAACGGATTTTTTGTGGTGGGGGGTGGGATGTATGTTGGTTGGTAGTGGTGGGAGGGGGTGGCAGGGGGATGGGAGTAGGATTATTGCAGTGACGGGCTGTGGTGTCAGTGGTGGGGTTGTGGTGGTGGGCACCTGATTCTAGTGTTGCCTAGATCAGCACATGAAATAAATACGTTGTTGAATGGACCCACCAGCAGCACAGCCCACCTCCACCCGCCATTATATACATTCGGTGCTGGAGGTTCCGGCACTGCACTCCCCTACGTTCTGCTGACAGACATCCCTGGTGCCGGGACACAAAGATCTTATATACAGTGAGGAACAGAAGTATTTGAACCCCCTGCGATTCTGCAAGTTCTCCCACTTCTCCATCATGGAGGGTCTGACATTCACATTGGAGGGACATTCCCACTCTGAGCACAGAATTCAGGAGATCACATTGCAGGGGATTCCCACTCTGTGGACAGAATTCAGGAGATCACATTGCAGGGGATTCCCACTCTGAGGACAGAATTCAGGAGATCACATTGCAGGGGATTCGCACTCTGAGGACAGAATTCAGGAGATCACATTGCAGGGGATTCCCACTCTGAGGACAGAATTCAGGAGATCACATTGTATGATTTGTAAAGAATGTATTTGTCTCGCACGGCTGAACAGAAGTATTTGAACCCCCTGCGATTCTGCAAGTTCTCCCACTTCTCCATCATGGAGGGTCTGACATTCACATTGGAGGGACATTCCCACTCTGAGGACAGAATTCAGGAGATCACATTGCAGGGGATTCCCACTCTGTGGACAGAATTCAGGAGATCACATTGCAGGGGATTCCCACTCTGAGGACAGAATTCAGGAGATCACATTGCAGGGGATTCCCACTCTGAGGACAGAATTCAGGAGATCACATTGCAGGGGATTCCCACTCTGAGGACAGAATTCAGGAAATCACATTGCAGGGGATTCCCACTCTGAGGACAGAATTCAGGAGATCACATTGCAGGGGATTCCCACTCTGAGGACAGAATTCAGGAGATCACATTGCAGGGGATTCCCACTCTGTGGACAGAATTCAGGAGATCACATTGCAGGGGATTCCCACTCTGTGGACAGAATTCAGGAGATCACATTGCAGGGGATTCCCACTCTGAGGACAGAATTCAAGAGATCACATTGCAGGGGATTCCCACTCTGAGGACAGAATTCAGGAGATCACATTGCAGGGGATTCCCACTCTGAGGACAGAATTCAGGAAATCACATTGCAGGGGATTCCCACTCTGAGGACAGAATTCAGGAGATCACATTGCAGGGGATTCCCACTCTGAGGACAGAATTCAGGAGATCACATTGCAGGGGATTCCCACTCTGAGGACAGAATTCAGGAGATCACATTGCAGGGGATTCCCACTCTGAGGACAGAATTCAGGAGATCACATTGCAGGGGATTCCCACTCTGAGGACAGAATTCAGGAGATCACATTGTATGATTTGT
This sequence comes from Staurois parvus, assembly GCF_062004578.1. NCBI lineage: Eukaryota > Metazoa > Chordata > Amphibia > Anura > Ranidae > Staurois > Staurois parvus. The sequence goes on along the minus strand of NW_028319182.1, from coordinate 670,073 downwards.
AAAGAATGTATTTGTCTCGCACGGCTGAACAGAAGTATTTGAACCCCTGAGAAGATCCGTGTTATTATTTGGTACAGAAGCCTTTGTCTGCAATTACAGAGGTCAGACGTTTCCTGTAGTCCTTGGCCAGGTTTGCACTGCAACAGGGATTTTGGCCGACTCCTCCACACCGATCTCCTCTAGATCTGTCAGGTTTCGGGGCTGTTGCTGAGCAACACGGAGTTTCAGCTCCCTCCAAAGATGTTCTATTGGATTTCGGTGTGGAGACTGACTAGGCCACTCCAGAACCTTGATATGCTTCTTACGGGGCCACTCCTTGGTTCTCCTGGCTGTGTGCTTCGGGTCGTTGTCATGTTGGAGGACCCAGCCACGACCCGTCTTCAATGCTCTGACTGAGGGAAGGAGGTTGTTGCTGAAAATCTCACAATAAATGGCCCCATTCATCCTCTCCTTAATACAGTGCAGTCGTCCTGTCCCCTTCACAGAAAAGCACCCCCAAAGCATGATGTTACCACCCCCATGCTTCACAGTAGGGATGGTGTTCTTGGGATGCAACTCATCCTTCTTTTTCCTCCAAACAGGATGAGTGAAGTTTAGACCAAAAAGTTCTCCTTTGGTCTCCTCTGACCACATGACTTTCTCCCATGCCTCCTCTGACCACATGACTTTCTCCCATGCCTCCTCTGACCACATGACTTTCTCCCATGCCTCCTCTGGATCATCCAGATGGTCATTGGCAGACTTCAGACGGGCCTGGACATGTACTGACTGGAGCAGGGGAACCTTCAGAGGGGCCTGGACATGTGATGACTTGAGCAGGGGAACCTTCCGTGCAATGCGTGATTGGAAACCATGACGGCGTAGTGTTCTACCGACAGTGACCTGTGAAACTGTGGTCCCAGCTCTCTTCATGTCATTGACCAGCTCCTCCCTTGTAGTTCTGGGCTGATTCCTCACCTTTCTTCTCATCAGTGATACCCCACGAGGTGACATCTTGCATGGAGCCCCAGTCCGAGGGAGACTGACAGCCGTCTTTAGCCGCTTCCATTTTCTAACAATTGCTCCAACAGTTGATCTATTTTCACCAAGCTGCTTGGCAATTGCCCCGTAGCCCTTTCCAGCCTTGTGGAGGTCCACAATTTTGTCTCTGGTGTCTTTTGACAGCTCTTTGGTCTTGCCCATGGTAGTAGTTGGCATCTGACTGACTGTGGGGTGGACAGGTGTCTTTATAGAGCTCAGACAGGTGCTACTAAGTGAGATGAATGAGTGGAGTAGAGGGGGACTTTGTAAAGGCGCAGTAACAGGTCTTTGGGAGCCAGAATTCTTGCTGTTTCTTAGGGGTTCAAATACTTCTGTTCAGCCGTGCGAGACAAATACATTCTTTACAAATCATACAATGTGATCTCCTGAATTCTGTCCTCAGAGTGGGAATCCCCTGCAATGTGATCTCCTGAATTCTGTCCTCAGAGTGGGAATCCCCTGCAATGTGAATGTCAGACCCTCCATGATGGAGAAGTGGGAGAACTTGCAGAATCGCAGGGGGTTCAAATACTCCTGTTCCTCACTGTACATTCAGTTCTGGAGGTATTGGAGGTTCCGGCACTGCACTCCCCCACGTTCTGCTGACAGACATCCCTGGTGCCGGGACACAAAGATCTTATATACATTCGGTTCTGGAGGTTCCGGCACTGCGCTCCCCTACGTCCTGCTGACAGACATCCCTGGTCCTGGACACAAAGATCTTATATACATTCGGTGCTGAAGGTTCTGGAGGTTCCGGCACTGCTCTCCCCTACGTTCTGCTGACAGACATCCCTGGTCCCGGGACACAAAGATCTTATATACATTCGGTTCTGGAGGTTCCGGCACTGCGCTCCCCTACGTTCTGCTGACAGACATCCCTGGTGCCGGGACACAAAGATCTTATATACATTCGGTTCTGGAGGTTCCGGCACTGCGCTCCCCTACGTTCTGCTGACAGACATCCCTGGTGCCGGGACACAAAGATCTTATATACATTCGGTTCTGGAGGTTCCGGCACTGCGCTCCCCTACGTTCTGCTGACAGACATCCCTGGTCCCAGACACAAAGATCTTATATACATTCGGTTCTGGAGGTTCCGGCACTGCGCTCCCCTACGTTCTGCTGACAGACATCCCTGGTCCCGGGACACAAAGATCTTATATACATTTGGTTCTGGAGGTTCCGGCACTGCTCTCCCCTACGTTCTGCTGACAGACATCCCTGGTCCCGGGACACAAAGATCTTATATACATTCGGTTCTGGAGGTTCCGGCACTGCGCTCCCCTACGTTCTGCTGACAGACATCCCTGGTCCCGGACACAAAGATCTTATATACATTCGGTTCTGGAGGTTCCGGCACTGCTCTCCCCTACGTTCTGCTGACAGACATCCCTGGTCCCGGGACACAAAGATCTTATATACATTCGGTTCTGGAGGTTCCGGCACTGCGCTCCCCTACGTTCTGCTGACAGACATCCCTGGTCCCGGACACAAAGATCTTATATACATTCGGTTCTGGAGGTTCCGGCACTACGCTCCCCCATGTTCTG